>NC_048218.1:76492101-76768056 GCF_002007445.2 Ailuropoda melanoleuca
TCTCTCTCTCTCTCTCTTTTTTTTTTAAGATTTTATTTATTTATTCGACAGAGACAGCCAGTGAGAGAGGGAACACAAGCAAGGGGAGTGGGAGAGGAAGAAGCAGGCTCCCAGCGGAGGAGCCTGATGTGGGGCTCGATCCCATAACGCCGGGATCACGCCCTGAGCCAAAGGCAGACTCTTAACGACTGCGCCACCCATGCGCCCCTTCTTCTCTTCTCTTTTCTCTTCTCTTCTCTTCTCTTCTCTTCTCTTCTCTTCTCTTCTCTTCTCTTCTCTTCTCTTCTCTCTTTTCTTTTCCTTTCTTCTTTTCTCTCTCTCTCTCTCTCTTTTTTTTTTAAGTTGGCTCCCTGAGATCAAGACCTGAGCTGAGATGGAGAGTCAGGCACTTGAGCAACCGAGCCACCCAGGCTCCCCTGGAGGCCGACTGACTAAGTCCTCATTTTACAGATGGAATATTGAGGACTAGAGAGGCAGTTAACTGGGTAGGATACACCCTTAAGGTGTATTCTGAGTGTTTGTACCGAGTCCTCTGGAGATGGGGGTAGAGTCAGGACAGAGATTTATAACATTTCAGCATAGTCAGAACCACTGGGTTTAAACATTCCTAGAGGTTAGTGGATGAAGAATGTGAGAGAAAATGAAAGGTGGGAGGGGAAAAAATTCATATCCAACTTCCACCATCAGAAAAAGTATTTTTCCCCCTTGGTTATACTGTATTCACTCAAATGTGCTATTGCACAGCAGAGATAAAAATTAATAGCTTTGTTTCCTATGATCTCTTTATCAGCCAAAGTACAGGACTATCGCTCGCAGTTATTTTAATGGAAAAAACTGAGGTTGTATTATCAGGTGATAAGGCTGTGTCAGGCGTTATTTTATTTTCTTATCTCCCTTGTTCAAGGTGAAGCGTTCCAGCCCTGATGGATGAGCAGGGCTACCGTGACTGTGATGTTCCTTGGGCCTTGATCTTCCTCCTCACCGTTAAAGATAACTGTGGCAGGTGAGAGAGGACGCTGGGGCCAGAAGGTTCTGAGCACAGAACCCAGGGAAGGCTGTGATGGCTGAGGTCCTTGTCATAGAACAGGTGGCTTGAAGGCTTTGTACACTCAGTCACGTGGCCCAGGTCACCTGCACCACAGAACCTTTCACGACTTCTGCAGGAGAATTTATTCAGCGAGCACTGACTGGTGATCTCGAATGTTCCCAGTGTAATGTCTGATAGGGAGGGAAAGATGACTCATGCTGGTCCCTGCTACCCTAGGGAAGCTCATGCCAACAGAGGGTTGCAAGTTTGATCACACGGGAAGGATGCTTAGTCACGTCTTCCTCCTCTGGGCTTCTAGATCGCATCTACCTCTCTGTACTCTGGCTCCTGTCATGGTGTGTCTGCGTGTCTGTTTCTTCCCCCTACTAGAATGTATGTTTCCCTGGGGCAGAGACCAGATCCTAGATGCGGTTTCAGGTCCAGCTTCAGTGCCTGGCTGAAACATAATCAATATGTGTGCACTAAATTAATATGTGAGCAAATTCATTCGTTCATCTGTTCATTCATTCATTCATCATCCAATGTCTGTTGCTAATTTCCATTATATAACACTACCTCTTCTAGTCCAGCCTGTTACTGATATCAGAGATTTCAAAAGGAGTAGCTTTGGGGCATCTGGATGGCTCAGTCAGTGAAGCATCTGCCTTTGGCTCAGGTCATGATACCAGGGTCCTGGGATTGAGCCCACATTGAGCCCCGCATCGGGAAGCCTGCTTCTCCCTCTCCTTCTCCCCTTGCATGTGCTCTCTCTCTCTGTCAAATAAATAAATAAAATCCTTTTTTTTTTTTTTTTTTTTTCCGGTAACGGGAGTAGCTTTGCACTGTGTGTGAGGTGCGGCTCATGACCCAGGACAAAGGAACCAGCCATCTCAGCTCCCTCCCTTGTTAGTCCTGCAAAGGCTCTGGGTTTCTCAACCTTTGTCAGCTCTGCTTGTGAATCAGACCTGACTGTGGACCAGAAAGACTGCAGATGTTGTAAAATGAGCGCCGGCTGCCCATGGGTCAAGCTGGGTTTTGAGGGCCACGTTCTGCCACTTCTTAGGGACAGGGGACAGGTTGCTTCCCCTCTCTGAGTCTGTCACTTCATCTGGGAGGTGGTGATAATATAACTCTGTCTTGCCTTCTTCACAAGGTTTTTAGAAGAGTCCTGTGAAAATGGGTGTGAATGGCAAAATGTACCATGAAAAGTAAAGATTATTAGAAAATAAAGCAGCTCCCTTTTTCCCTACCCCAGGGCCCTTCATGTGCTTTGGTAAAAAGCTTTCCCATAGGCGTGTACCCTGCCTTCCTTTTTGTATTTAGAATAATTATTCCTTTGATGTAGTATGTTCCAGAGACTCTGGAGGAGTGTCTTGGCAAGCAATGGGACCTGGTCCCCAAGCTGCCATCATAGAATGGCAGCCACATTTCACCAGGAGTCCCCGTGGAGCTCAGGGAGGAACTCGACCCCAGCTGGGGCTTGTTAATGGGGATTTTACAGTGATTGGCTAAAAAGCCAATGAAACAACCGTCATTGGCTACAAGAGCCAGTGAAAGTCCTCTAGGCCTGCATGACTCAGCCGCAGGAGAGGCTCGTTCCACGGGAAAATCCAGGGCTGTGCTGAAGCAAGGCAAGGCCCAGGAAACTATTGAAGATAAAAGGCAGCATCTATCAAAATTCAATTCCAGACTCCCTCTCTCACTCCTGCTAGGATGGAATCAAAATGATGATATCTCCTTTCAGCTGATCAAAGCCCCAGAGCCCCAGGCCTGGGAATGACTCTGCAGGAGAGATCTTGGACAAGTTCTTGACCGATTCCGTTTTCCCTTCTCTTATCTGTCAAATGAGCAGACCTGATTAATTCCTGAGGTCCCTGCTAGCTTCAGCATTGTGTCATTCTGTGATATCCAACTGTTCAATGATTCCTGGATTCTCTGAGATGAATTTACAGGCATGCGGCCCTTGTCTTGTGATTCCCCCAGTGTACCTGTGGGTGGCCCGAGCCCCAGTCTCCACATGAGGCCTACATATCCATTAGCAGGGCCTGGGGAACCAATAGCAGCAGCCCTCCTCCTCCAGGCATGGCCCTGCTTTAGGACTCACCCCTGCTGGGTTTAAGTTGAATGTTGGACCAGGAGGCAGAACGTTGAGTTCTAGTCTAGATCAACTGTGACTTGTTCAATCCCTTCAAAGCCCAGCTCCAGGTAACTCTCTTTTATGAAGTTCTCCCAGATTTCCATCTAGAAGATTCTGTCCCTCCCCAGTCTTTCTCTTAGTTTTCTTACAGTTTGTGAGGGGGGTGGGGGCTGGCTGTCACCTGGCTGCCATAGATCCGGAGAGAATTTTGTACATGGTAGGTGCTAAGAGACAGGAATCCGTGACCTGAGGAATTTGAGGTTGGGATTTGAATTAGACCTGGGTTTGGATTGTACAGCTATATCAAACACATTTCTATGATCTCCTTGGTGCTTGGTTAATGATTCCCCACCAGGGATTTCTGGAGCCTGGAGATCTATTTAGGTAATAATGAGGTGATAGGGAAGTCGATAGAATTATTTTGTGGCAAGTGACAAAAGCCCAACTCAAACACACTAAAGCAAAAGAAAAAAGGGGGGAAATTATTGGGGACAGAGCTTGCTTCTGGTTTGACAACCAAGAGATTAGAGCTATTGTCACTTTTGCTACTCATCTCTCAACTTTGCTTCCTTCTTTTTCTGGTGCAATCTATGCTCAGGCATACTTCATGTGGTGGCCATGTGGCTGGTAGCAACCCCAGGGTAAATGAAGACCTATTTCTTCTCTAACTTTTTCAAGAGTGCTGGGCTTATCTCGCAAAGGTCATTATTAGTTAACAGTTTAGGGAGCTGAAAGGGAAGGAGCCTCTGATTGACTTTGGTCCAAGCGCATCCCTGGAGCTGGTGGAGGTCTAGGAACTGGGCTGGAGGAAGGCGTTGCTAAAGGAAAAGGGAATGGCACTGTGACCAAAGTAGGGGAATTGATGTCCGTGGCCATACCAACAAAGTGCATCTTTAAAACTTGTTCAGTTTCAAAAAGCCAAACAGAAAGCATCCATTTACTAAATGTTAAAGCCAAAGGAGCTAATGAACATGTCCAGGTGTTTTTGTTTTTTGTTTTTGTCTTTGTCTGAAATTGTGTCAGCTCAGTTTAGGAACCCTGGAGATCTCTTGTTGACCAGAGGCTCCTTGCCTGGTAAATAATGGAAAGGGAGGTGAATTTCTGGTATATCCCATTTAATAATGCTAATTCATTTTAACCCTAATTTTAATGAGATTTTTTTCCTTGAAAAATACCATATTATACATATCATATCATAAATAGTTCTACCTGAGATTGGAGGGCTAGTGTATCTTCTCAGCAAATAAGAGCTAAATAAACTCGACTGTGCTCTTTCTGACCTGCACTACAAGTGGCTCTCAGCCAATGGGCACTCCAACTGTACTTCGAGAATTGAGAGCCTTTGGTAACTTGTGTTTTTCCTCCCCAGGGGCCTCAGGCCCTCTCTTTCCAGAGCATATATATTGTGCTCTGGTCAAGAGCTTTACCACCTACACCTGAAAGTGTATGGGAGTAAGTGTTGAGGGAAGATGAGCAAACACTGTTGAGTAACTTACTAGAGCTTAAAATGCAAGACTCAAGAGACCTTCAAAAGAAGGGTCCTGAGTTAAGATGTTGAAGTAATTAGGTGATTGTGGAAGTCTTTTGACCTTCGGGAGGTTCTGGTGAGCAACCCTGAGCCCAGTGGGGGAAGAACTTATAATTGTAAGTAGGAGAAGCCATGGCTAGGGCAATTCATAGCTTCAGGGTATTAGAAAGAACCAGAAGATCCACTGCCTAGGAGAGCCAGAGGCTGGGAACAACCTCTTTCCGCAACCAAGCTATGATAGTTATTTTTTCAATTTTGAGGATTTACAAATGTTGAAGAATAAATTTGTAATTGCTTTATGGGATCATTAGAATATCTTAAGGAAAAAAATATCTCCTCTGCCTAGCATCCCCTATCTTTAAGGAACTCACTCCCTTTTCAAGTTTTATTTTTTTCTGTGTCGTTCAATTTGGTTAACCTGGAGCATTGTCCTTTGTGGTGGGCTTGAGGGGGTGGGTGTAAGGGGCTCCAGATCCAAGGCATGAATAGGGATTCAGAGAGCCAGGTGCTCAAGGACACAGTGGTTTGGGGAGACACCCTCTGAGGATCTGCAGTCATGAAGAAGGAAACAGGTCACAGAGGGCACGGTGAATGGCATGCCGCGGGAGGAAGTAGCAGGGAGCCCCTGAACCCCTCTGCAGTTCACCGAGCTCAGTGTGAATGAGCACCTGGACTGAGTTCAGTGCCATGTATGCTTGTGGCCTGTTTGGGCTACCGGGGTAACTTAGGACAAGGCAGGGGCCCAGCTGCTTCCCCAGGTGTAAGATCTCCACTGTTTAAAGTAGGAAGAGCTCTTAGGCATGATGCTGGTTCAACATCCTCGTTCCACACCAGGGGAGTGACGGCTCAGAGAACAGAGGACGGTTTCCCTGCAGCTGGCAGAGTGTTGGTACCTCTCGTGTCAGGATCCACTAGGAGTGCTGGTTAAAATTCGGATGCTCGGGAGCAATCCCAGACTGCTGAGATGAGATGCTCCGGAGGTGGGCCCAGGAGTCCACATTTCAGAAAGCACCCCAGGCCAATCCTAGACACCTCAAGTTGAAGAAGCACCGGTCTGAGGTTCGGATGCTGATTCATGTTCGACTTCGTGGATGGGCTCCTGACTCCAGGGTTAGTGCTTTCTCTCCGACACCAGGGGCCCACGGGAGCTGGGGAGTAAGTCAGTTCGAGGATGGTGAGTCGGGGGACTGTGAAGAGAGAGGTTGTGTTTCTAATTCTTCCTGCGGTGTGAGAGGGCCCGAATGCGTCTTTTCAGACTAGATGGAGGGAAAGAGAACAGCAATTCCTGTCTGTCTGTCAGGCACCAAGATGCTTACCCGTCTGTGTTTTGAAACTTGGTGACTCTTTAAACTCCAACTGCTCACCTGACAGATGAAAAAACTCACACCTGCTCGTGTCTCTGTTCTTCAGCTAATAGCTCCCCTGCCGTCTCCAGGTCTCCAGGTCTAACAGTTCCACAGGCTGCCATGGGTCCTTCCTGGCTTTCAGTCTCCAACAAACGTGATGACATCACAAGAGATGGTCTTGAAATTTCGACGACAGAAATTAAAATGAAGAGAATTGGTTTTTTCTGTTGTTTCTAAAATGACATAGCTCTTGGCTGATAGTTAAACTAAGCGGATTTACCTCCTGCTATAAATTTGTGTGTATTGCCTTGTATGTCATGCTATGAAGATGCCTTTTAGCTTATCAGGCCAGGTTCCTTCTGGATGTCTGAGGACCCCAATATAACTAGAGGTCGGTTGTTATGATTTTATTTTTCAATTATAAATAGTCAATAGATCGTCAAGTTACTAAGAATGATTAAACAAAAGAATAAAATAGATTTTCTCTTTAAAAGCTCAGCTTGTATTGGAGCGCCTGGGCGGCTCAGTTGGTGAAGTGGTCTGACTCTTGGTTTCGGCTCAGGTCGTGATCTCAGGGTCATGACGTGCAGGTCTGAGTCGGGCTGTGTGCTGGGCATGGAGCCTGCTTGGGATTCTCTCTCTCCCTCTCCTTCCGCCCCACGCCCCACCCCCCTCCGCTCATGTGCATTAGCTCTCTCAATCTCTAAACAAAACAAAACAAAACAAAACTCAGCTTGTAGGTACATATTTCTATAAGACATTTGACAGGGATTTAGGACACGGATTTGATGCTGGCCCTGCTCTAAATATGCTGTGTGAACTTGGACAAGACACCACTCTCTCTGAGCCTCAGTGTCCCCCATGGAGTAAGAGGGTCAGACAGGTGATTTTTAAAGACCTCTCCAGCCCTGAAAGTATCAGGGTAAAGTACCAGGAGGTTATGAAATATCCCACAGTGTGGGAGGGAGCAAATATGTCATGATTTCGTTCCAGTTTAATCTGTTTCACATTTAGTATAGTCCAAACTGTGATAGGTCCTCCGTGGAACACAGATGACTCACTTCCTGTCCTAAGTGGGTCTTCTCTGAGGTGCGGAACAGATCATTCCTTCAGATATCAAGTCAGCTAGGGGGGTCGAATCTGTGGGCCTCTGGGCAAATTCTGCATGTTCTTATCTGTGTCAAATTAAACCCAATAATCACGCACACACACACACACACACACACACACACACAGACATTTAAGGACATGAAAATTTAGAAGCTAGATGTTCCTGAAAAGTGTGTCCATCCAGTTTTTATAAACATGGTCACATTTGAAATAGAGTAGTTGGCAATTGAAATAAAGATTAGGGTGAAACTTTTTGTAGGGTGACAGATGTCTTTTGTGTCAGTAATTATGAAGCCTGGAAAAGCTCAGTGTATTTACCACTTCCTCCAGGGAGTCACCTCTGACTGCTGCTGATTGCTTTTATTTATCTGCCTCCCCACTGACTTCTGCTCTACTTTAAGAGCTGGACCCACATCAGAAGGTACAAAATTACAATCTTAAGTCCACTAACTCCTAAAATGTTGGAGCCAAAAGGGACCTTTGAAATGTGAAATCTCCCCTCCCCTTTATCATTCATTCATTTGCTTATTCATTCATTCATTCATTCACTAAACAAATATTTATTTGGTGCCTACTATGTGTTAAGCACTGTGCTAGGCAGAAGAGTAAAAACAAGGTTCCTACTTTCATAGCATTTACATTTTGTGTGTGTAGGGAAGGGGCAGGCCATAAACAAGTAAACAAAGCATGTGCTAAGAGCTCAGTGGAATGGGGAATTACTGGTCAGGTAGGGAGAGCTACTTTACATAGCCTAGGATTGACAGAGAAGTTTTCTGTAAGGAGGTGACATTGAAACAGCTCTCTGAAGATTGAGAAGGAGCTAACTAACCATGGGGAGCGCTGAGGGATGGAGGGAAAGAAACAGCTGGCACGGGTGGATGGTGAGGGAGAGTGGAGAACTTGGAAACCTGGAGGCAGAAGAGATATAAACAAGGGGCTGGATGAGGGTTATTGCAGGGGGATGCTAGGAAGTGAGTGGTTTAAGACAAATTTTGGAGATGGACATACAAGGCTTGTTTCTGGATTGGACAAGGGGGTTGAGAAATAGGAAGGAATCAAGGGGAACTCCTTATCTTTTAGCTTGAGAACTGGATGGAAGTTATTTATTGAAATGAGGAGATTGGGAAAATGCAATATAGCTTGGGGAGGAAATCCAAGAAACCTATTCTGGATTTGGTGAGTTTGATATTCTTATTGGACATTCAGGCAAAGATGCTGGAGAAAGAACTGATTCTTCTTGAAAAACTCTCAAAGTATTTCAAAGGTGTTACCTTTATCTCCTGAACTAGACCAAAATTCCCCTGAAGGCTGGCATGGCTCATGTTTCGTATTTCTTCTGACTCCTCCATAGGGTTCAGAGTGAGAGAAAATAACATTTTCATGTTCCCATGTTCTGGAATTAGAGAGACCTGGTGTGCTGAGTTTGCTTATACCGGGTCAGAAGAGCTAATTGCTAAAATTTCAGAAATGTTGCAAGTCAACTGTGAGACCATCCTTGCATCTGGCCATGGTGGGAGTGTTTCCACACAGAACATGGCAAACTCCGCAGATCAGAACGCTTTTCCTCAGAGAGCCGGGTCATCAATACATCACAGTAAGACTAAGAGTCACCAACTCAAATGCCCTTTGGGGAAAAGAAGATAACATTTGTAAGTTGTCTGAGTCTGGAATCAAAACACTTCTCCCAGTGAAATATCAAAGCATGCTGGGCCCTAGCTAGGCTAAATGGCTAGATTAAAATTAAAACCTAATTAAAGGTCAGAAACATATTTATTAATCTAAAATATACTATTTCAGGTTATTACAAAACATTCAGTTCCCCTCTCAGACTCCCCCATAAACATCTTCACATTCACATGATAAGAAAGCAGCCACAATGGACATTTTTCCTGAATTCATGCAGTCTGGCGAAAGATAAAGCCAAAGGTTCACCTCTATTTAGGGAGAGATACATCCCCTCTGAAAAAGTAAAGCTCTAAGATGTCAGTTACCATTCTAAAGATGCCAATCCAGTGTTGCTAGATCTTATGCTTTTTCAAGAGAAACCTGGGTTTTAATGAGAAACTTCCCAGCTGTTAAAAGTTGACTTCATTAAAAGAAAACAAACAAACAACAAACCACTGTGGGCCAAGCAAAACACTTGCAAAGCCTCATCGGGCCCGAGGGCCCCCAGTGTGCAACTCTATTTGAGGCTCTTATTCATGGTCATCTGTCTGGAGGAGGGGAGCTGGCCCCCCAGAATATGCCAGAAATCAACTTTCTTGTCAACCCTGGCATGTGGAAGCCACATCAGATTTATTTAAGAAACATTGTTCAAGTGACATGTGTTGTACCCCAGCATGGTAGAGCAAGGATACGTCATTTGTATTCGTTTTTCCCACTTGGCCCTCTAGATGAGCACCGTGGCCTCATCTTTGTATCCTCCACACATGTAGTACTCAGGATTGCAAATAGGAACTTGCCATGGAAGGAGCTTCAGAAATATCTTGGCCAGTTTCTAGAGGAAACTGGTGCCTAGAGATAAGAAGTCTCTTGCTTTTGACCTCAGTAGTGAATTAGTGAACTGGGACTAGAACCCAGGTCTCTAAATGATAGATCCTAGGGCTGGAAAGAACCTATGGTTCTCAGGAAATATTTGCTGAATGAATGAGCACATGAAATCATAGTAGAAGAATCCATGAATGTATGAACAAGTGAACACAATCTGAAATGACCGACTGGTTTATGGAATACAATTCAAAGTAGGAGGGGTACCTGGGTGGCTCAGTGGGTTAAGCATCTGACTCTTGATTTCAGCTCCGGTCATGATCTCAGAGTCGTGAGATCGAGCTCCAGGCTGGGCGTGGAGCCTGCTTATGATTCTCTCTCTCTCCCTCTGCTCCCCCCACCCCCAAAAAAGAACATGTAAGTTGGGACTTGGTTTTAGTTCTTCCACTAACTACTGTGTTACCTTAGGCATGTCCTTTTTATCTCTGGTCCTTGACTTTCTTAGCTATAAGCTCTCTTGTTTCAAGAATCATAAGCTAATAGTACCAGGCAGAGTTATGCAGCGCTGCATGGCAGCCATTGGGCTAAAGGCTTTACTCGAATTTTGCCAGTGCTTACACTAGATCTATGACGCGAACACTATTTTTATCATCTCCATTTCAGAGATGAAGAAACGGATGCACAGTGCTCTATGTGATGTGTCCACATTCATACAATTTGTAAGTTACCGGTGAAGGCAACTTGAAGTGAGGCATTTCATTCCGGAAATGTAATAGCAATCAAAGTACTATGAAAAAAAAAGGATGACACAAATGTAGAATCAGAACATTTTGAGGAGGCTCAGGGCTCTGGCATTCTTAAGTCTCTTGAAAAAAATGATGCTTGAAGCTGGACATTCTTTTCTGCATTTCATACTGTTGAACTGACATTATAATCAATGTGAAGATTAGACTCAGTGACCTCTGAGGGAAGTTTTAGACTAATTCAGAGATCTAGTCTTGTTACTTCTTTGGTAACCTTGAGCTGATTCTCTCAGTTTCTCTCTCTATACAATAGACTTGAACACATTTGCAGTTCTTCTAGCTCTGAGAGTAAAAGGTTCTATGCAGAATTTAACAACACGACTCAAGATTCTTTTTGGTTGCAAATTACAGAAACCTAACTCAAA
The DNA here is from genome assembly GCF_002007445.2 of Ailuropoda melanoleuca. Lineage (NCBI taxonomy): Eukaryota > Metazoa > Chordata > Mammalia > Carnivora > Ursidae > Ailuropoda > Ailuropoda melanoleuca. The sequence goes on from NC_048218.1 coordinate 76,502,905, forward strand.
CCGGCCTAAACCAAAGAGGGGATTCAGTAGCTTAGTAATCAAAAAGCCTATGAGTAGGCTTGCCTTAGACTTAGCTGTATCTGGGGGCTCAGAGGGTATCATCAGGTTTCCATCTCTTCAGCTCCCTCCATATGTGGGCAGAATAGCCACCTGTAAGACGTACATCCTATCAACTAAGTAAACCCAACAGGGAAAAATAATCATCTTCCCTGAAAGCAGAAAAGTCATCATGAGGAATTGGATTGACTTGCTTTGGTCTCATTTTTACCTTTATTGTGGTCTTCATCTTTAAATGGGGACCAGTCCCAAGGCATATGTTTGCTTCTTCGGTTATGTGGGAAGAGTGTCTTGTACATAACACATGGGATGGGTTTTCCACTGAATAAGAACTTTCTGTATGAGAAGAGAGCAGGTGCCAGGCAAGTAGAAACACAGAAGTTGACTCCAAACAGCTTCACCTCCCACTTAAAAAGAAGACTGACAGAATGGGCATCCTGGCTCTGAACCTTCAGCTCAGAATCACAAGCTGTGTTGTCGTTTGTCAGTATTAGAAACAAGCCTTGTCTTCTGGAAAGTTTTCCTCCATCTTCAGGGACACTTGGACTCAAACAGTGACATCAATGAATGTCATGGAGTCATTATTTTGCCTTGTAGTTACAGTTCCTTAGAGAAATATATGCAGCAATGATCCCCACACAGGTAATAAATTAGGAAAGAAATGATCATTCTTGAGCAAAGTTTGCCAGAGCTGTATTAATTTATGAGAACCCAGCCAATTAGGAAACTTGGGCTAAAGCATCTGATTAAACTCAACACCCCTGGTTTGACCTGGAGAGGGTTACCAGCCCCTTTGCCTCTTAACTGGCACAAGTAGTTACTTGCACTGAGGCAAAGGGGCATAGGGTAAAGGGGCAAAGGGGCAGGGAATACCCCCCAGCAAGAAGTGATGACAAAACCTCTCCTGGGCAGTGACTCCTGTAAGGCTTATGGACAGAAAAGAATTTGATCAACCCTCCACTCCAAAACATCTACATTTACAGTTTGGAAACTCACAGCTTGTTAGAGCTGGAAGAATGTTTAGACATTACCTAATCCAACTCTTTTATTTCACAGCTGAAGAGCTGAAGTCCAGAGAGGGAAAATAACTTGGTCAAGGTAGTACGGCAAAGTCAAAGCTGAGCCAGAATTCAAACCCAAGCCTCCTTATTCATTTTCCAAGTGCTCTTCCCTTCCTGGCAAGTTCCCTTTGGTTTTGCCCTTAGGACTCCGGGAAACATTTTGAGTTATGGAAGCTTTGCCCATGAAGAAGCTTCATTTAATTTGATCTTCACTGGAGATGCAGGGAAGAGAAATAAGTGGCTGGTGCAACGCCGGAGACTTCCACACTCTTAACTCTCACTTCTCTAAGCTAGAGGAAGGAAGGGATAGCCCGAGACTCCTCCACATTAGAAAATCTAAAGGTAACTCATGAATCGTTGAAAGGTGGTGAAGGGACATAAGTTACATTTACTTTCCTAAGCTTATTTGTGTTTAGTTTGTATGGAAAGAATTGCTCGAGGAGGACGATAGGGATCTAAATTCCATTTGAATATGGGTTTTGATGGGTAATAGCGACAACTCTTTTCTCCCTGGGTTTTGGATTTCTTATTTGTAAATTTAGCTGATTCTTAATGTCAACCCTGTAGATTGATGATCTCAAGCTTTAGGGTATCGGGGGAAAGGGTGGTCTAAATTTTACTGTGCTTTCAGTATCATTGTTATAGAATGAGAAGGAACTTTTTGGGTGGAAGGTGGCCAACCTAAGCCAGTCCGTGTTTACAGATGAAGCGCCCTCTTTGCTAACCTGGCCCAGTGGAACAAGCACAGGGCTAAGAGTCTAGGACATGGCTGTGCTTTCCTTTGCTCCATGACCTTGGGCAAATCCTTGACTTTGTTTTTAAAAATCTTTGCATGCTTGCCTCATAAGGCTGTTGCATGGAGAATAAAGGATATAGAAATGCTTTATGACATGCAGACTCTTTTATGTATGTGACTTCATACTGAGTTTGCCCTTGATGACGGAGAACAATGTAAAAACAACTTGTAGAACTAGTCAGAAGTTCAATGTGGCCAAGAGAACACCAAGGGAACTGAAATTTCTTTTTCTTGAGGGCATTTTGTTTTCCTGATGATAGTGCAAGTTGAAACAAGGCTTAACTAAATATCTGTATATCCGGTTTGCCTGGGGTAGTCTTATTTGCTGTGGTCATCCTGGTATAATTATTAATAATACACTTTCTTCACTTTCAAGTCTCTCTTTTTTGGCAATAAATGACATCCTTACCCCTAAACTTCATACCATTCTATCCAACCTCTTCATTTTACATGCGGTGAAACAGAGGCTCAGAGAAGAGAAATGACTTCCCTAATTCACCCAGAGTTTGTCCAGAGCCTGGACTTGGCAAAGCCCTTCCCTTTGTACCTGGGAAGAAAGGGGAGGGGAATACAGGGTGAGAGAATGGCTCCCTTTGTCTGCTTTCCAGCTTCTCGAAGCAACTTCTTAGCAAGCGCAGCCCCACCCCTCTCTTGATTTCCTGGAAAGTGATCAGCAATACTGCTGCTGCCAGTGGCCATGAGGGAGCTGCGGGATGGAGCAAACATTACCAGATCCTGGAAAAGGAAGTTGTTTTCTCTTTTCTACCCATAAGGACAACCTCAGGGGGAGAACCACTTTCTATTAATAACTGGCCCTTATTTAGATGCATAGTTTTTCTGTTATCATTCATAAAGCACTCTCATATTCATCACCTTAATTGATCTAATTTTCACTGCCTTTGGAAATGATCTTGGAAGCATCATTATTCCCATTTTGTAGTGAGAAAAGCAAGACCTACGGAGACAGCTGTCTTGCTCTAGGTTTTGCAGTAAAGTGCAGTTGGGAGCAGAGCTCGGTTTCCTATCTCCCGGCCCTTGCATCCCGTGTACTCCTTGCTTCTGGCAGGGTCTACCCTTAGGCATCTTCTAGGAGAAACCTCATTATAGCAAGGTTTTTTAGTATTCAAGAAACTAAATTTTCTTGGATGAGCCTGGGGCAGACCACCTTCTAACCTGAATTTGGCTCTGTGTCAGTGTTAGAACACAGTCCGTGATCAACTGTGGGCTTCATTCTACAAACACCATTTCCAAGAAAATGAGTGTGTGGATGGAGAACAGGGTATTTCATCCCAAGATAAGATTTTTCTCTTTAAAATTGTTGCTAGGATCATGGGGAATAGAGTCCCACTGCAGTACTTAACAGTGCTGTGCTTACAAATCACTGACCCGATAATTTGCAGAATCCCCATTTCAGAAAGATTTGTTCTGGTTCAGACTGAAATTCTTTCTTTGGAACTTGACACATCCCGGACTTAGGAGAACTCAGCTTGACAAGATTTGCAGCTTCCTTCCTCATCAGTCTGCCCTAAGTAGGCACTTGTGCAGGGGGCAAAGGCTTTGGTGGGCCAGAGTCAGGGACCCCAGGTGTGGGCTGGATTATGTCTCTGACTCATGTGATGTCAGGGAAGCCACTTTTCTTTTAGGGAGCTCAGTTTCTTCAGCTGTCAAGTATGGAGATTGGACTAATCAGTGTACTTGTAAAGCCACTGGATTCCTTTTTCTGAGAGTGCTGTGGGAACCTTGCATATATAAATGGTGAAAGGGGTGGGGCTGAGGGCTCAGATCCCCTTCATTTAATCCATTTGTGTGGCCAGATGACATCTGTGTGGATGCTAGTGTAGAAACCATTGGATAATTTCCAAAGGCCCTTCTAGTCCTGACACTGACATAAGACCAGTAATGTCTTAGTGAGGCAGGTTAAGCCCCGAGGAGTTGCAGTGAGTGTGGAATTGAGGATGTGGAACTGGGTAGATGGGGAAAAGGGTTGTGATGGGGTAATACAGAGGAGAATTTGGGGTGGAGGGTAGCATGATACAGGGGCACCGCACTTTACAGTTTGCAAAGTAGTCACACGTCAGTTGTCTCTTTTGAGCTTGCCCAACACTGTACATTCAGGCGTTTACACAACGATCTTGCATGAAGCCCTGTTCCTGGGCCTGGCGCATGGCAGAGCTCAGGGGTATAAAGAGGAAGAAGAGACCACTTGAGCCTCAAGGAGCTTATCGCCAGCTAAAGGAGAAGGCACGTAAACAGATCATTGTAATGGCCACACAGCAAAACTCTAAGAGAGGTGCCGGCAAACACTGAGCAGAGAAAGGAAGGACTCATTTTTCCTGGGAAGGGAGGAAGGGGGTCCTTCCCTGTGCACCGAGCTCCTGCCGCCTGAGGAAACATGGTGCCCCTGGGGGCAAGGGCAGGAGTCTGGGGAACCCGGCCCCGGGGTAGCAGCAGAGGTAAAGCCGTGAAGGTAGCCTGACTGGGAAGGGCCTTGGAAGCAATGCGAAGAATCTAGAGCCTGTGGCAGTTGGAATCTGTTTTTCTGATGAGGAAACAGGCTCAGAGAAGTCAGGACCTCGGCTTGAGCCACCCAGCTGGGAAGGGGAACAGCAGGGCCCACTGAGCCCGGTGTTCTGCTACCCTGTGCTGCCTCCAGCAGGCCTGAGCTGAGCCAGGCCCTGCGTGGGAGAGGCTTCTGGGCTGTTTATCCTGTTCGGTGGGGCTGGCTCTGGCCAGGAATGGAAGTGGGTGGGGTGGGGGCCGTGGAGGAGAGGAGGGGCCTGACAACAAGGGCTACATTCAAGGCCTGCACTGGAGCCGGGCGAGGAGAATGGAAAGCTACAGTCTGTCAGAGCGGCCAGCCTTGGCAAGGCGGCCGGGGCCTTATAAGGAAATGTTGTTCCCTCTGAGCCAGTGGGGCTGGGACGGAGCCCTGTGCCCACAGGACAGAGCTGCCCTTGTGGTGGTAGGCTGGGGGTGCCACCCGCCCCTGCACTGCGAGCTGTGAACTGTGAGCGGGAGCTCTCAATGGGCCACTTCTGCGGGCTCAGCATTCCCTGGCAGCCCCCAGTGCGTGTGGCCCCCACCCCCTCCACGCCCTCCCACTCCCCAGCACCCTGGGCTGATTGGAGGAAAGGAAAAAAACAAAACAAAACAAAGACTTGGCAAGATCCCAGGCCTCATTGCTGTTTGATGCCGAATTACCCAGAAAGCAGGCTCCAGTCACATTCTGTCTCTTTTCCCTGAAGGATGCTTGAGTAAAAGGATCGCTCTTTGCCCTCTTTCCCTTCCCTGCACCCTTGTCTGTCTCCTCCTCCTGTGACCACAGAACGCCCAGTGCTGGGCCCTGTCCCATGCAGAAAGGCAGGATCTGAGACAGTGGAAGGGAAGAAACCTGGTGCGGGGGCCTTTTCCATTTCCCCGCGGGAGGGCAAGAGCCTCTGGAGCACCCCTCAGAGAAGGGGGACTCTCTTCACCCTCATTACCTGGGTCCGGCAGGTCAGACGGCCTGAGAGACACAGCAGAGCCAGAGGAAAAACACAGCCAGCCCAGCAAGCAACAACAGAAGAGAGTGTCAGCATTAGTCAGCTCCTGGAAGGAGCGCCTTTCCACAGCATGCCATGAAGGCTGATTTAAAGCATTGATCCCTAAGGGATGTCCCTGACCCCAAGATTATGGTAGGAGCAGGAAAGATGCTTAGTGTGGCCTTTCACTTTGCCTATTCATAGACTCATAGATACACGAAACCCAGGAGTTACTAGGGAACAGGTCAGCCAGCCCCGCTCCGCACCTGGAACAAATGTGGCAGACCTTCAGCCAGCCTGTGCTCTCCTAGCAACCATGAACTTGCTCCCTCCAGGCAGTCTCCAGTATCTACAGGTGACCCCTTGCGTGTCAGCCATGGGGAGCCACCCTGAGGGTACCGTCCAGGGCAAAGCTCTGAGAATCGCACAATGAACCAAACGTACAGGAGAAAGTAAGAAGTCCTAGCAAAACATAGAGAAGATGCTCTTAGAGAGGAGATGAGAGGGATTCCTTTTGTCTAGATGTACAGAGCAGTGGACAAGCAAAGGTCTTTTCGAAAAGATGGCATTCGGCGTGAAGAAAAGCTGAGCTCACAGAGTGACATTGGAGAGCTGGGAAAACGGGGGAGTGGCTGACACAAGCCAGCCCAGGATGGTGGGAAAGCTAGGGGCTTGCTGGGTGCCTGTGGAAAGATGCGCATGGCTAGGTGTGTAAGGCTGGGAGATGAGGGAGCTAGGTTGGCAGATGGGTTAGTACCTGACTTTGGAGGCCCTGGATGCCAGAGGGAAGAGGAGATTCAAGTGTGAGATAGCCAGGAGCCACCGAAGGTCCAAGCATCAGAGAGCTGTGACCAGTGCAGTGACTCAGGCAGTGGGACCTGGTAGCAGGTGCAGGAGAAACCGGAGGAAGAGGCATCGTTTTCCAGCTTCACTTCCCAGAAAGTCCTCCTTTCCCCAAGCAGAGCTCTGAGTGGGCCACACTCCCCTTCCCAGGGTCTGGAGGCCCAGCTCTCCAGGGGGCCACCTAGAACGCAGGATGTCAAGTGCTGTTGGGGCTTAGAGGTGCTTTTGGAACAGCCAATGACCATTCCCCCAGGGGAGGCTCAGACCTGGTGCTTTGGTTCATTGCTCTTTTTGAGTTGACGCTTTCTGTTCACAAAGTCACTCTGTTTAGATGGGGTTAAGAAACCTCATCTTCAGTCCTTTTTGGCAGAAGGTTATCAAAAAACACCCTGGGTTAAAAGGTGACGACACGGTGATGCCATCTCATCTCCAAGAGCCTGCCCTTCTTTGGGCACCCACTGCTCACACGCCTGTGCTTGTCTCCACGCTGGGAACAGCCCTGCGGCCACCTCCCTGTTCTCCCTTCTATTGCTTCCTTCCCTTGCTTTCGAGGCCGGCCTCCACGGTGGCACCACTGCACCCAGGGGGCCCAGGGCCTTTGTTGGAAGGACAGCAGGAATCGCCCTGCTGGTGGGGGGCCTGAGGCGCCCTGGCCCTGGGCTCCGAGGCAGGACTGTGAAGGGCCCGAGTTCACTCCTGTGCCTGGTCCCTGCCTCGCGGTCCTGAGGGCTGAACCGGAGGCGTCGATGCTCTGAATCTTGGTAGCTTCCCACCACGTTTTCCTTTGACCCCCAAGGCAGACACGGACCCTGGAGGCCACAGAGATACAGTGCCAGTCAGGGAGGAACTGGTTGCTCTCTGGACCCTCCAACAGATAGGGCTCATTTTGAACTTGTGTTTGATCAACATGAATTGATTTCTTCCCTTTTAAGGGCATGTGTGAGCATTTTACGGTGAGGCATTTTCTTGACTCTAAAAAGTGAATTTCAAGTAACAAACGTAGATGATGGCGAGGCTCAGTCTTCAATTCAGAGAAATGCCATGAGCAAATCTCCTCTGCAGATTTTATTTTTATTTAATTTTACCTAACCATTCATTATTCACCCATTTATTTGATTTGGTAATGAGTAGTTCAAAAATATAGGGACGTATAAAGAGAATGCCATGCAAGTTTTCCCCTGACTCTTTCCTCAGTTACCCTGCTGTCCTCCCCCATAGGAGCCTGAGTTACTATTTTCCCATGTATCCTTCTCCTCTGTGATGTTTTCATGGAAATGATTATCAAGGACTTTCCTCGTCCAGGACACATAGCTGATTCGGAAAGAGGCAAGCCTATTCCAACAGAATTCTCTAGGGGTAGTTGCTCTCCCAGGCTTGCCGGCTTGGGATGCTGACCCTGATTCTATATGTCAGATAGACCTTGCCTGATCCAGGTGTCTGTAGAGCAAACCCTGATGTCCTTGAGCCCAGCCCTTTATGACAAGGTGTGAAGGATGCCTGAGCACACGCTCTGGAATGAGATTTAAGTACCATCCCCCGCATGATCTTGTAGAAAACGAATCCTACAGGGACTGTATTCTGAGTTCAGGTGCCAGATGAGGAAGCCTCTAAGGGGGATCTGACACACAGGTTGCTAGGTCTAAAGAAAGAGTCTCTGTGGGGTTAGCATCCTCTTCTTTGGGCCATGCTTTTCTGAATCCTCACGGTCTGATTCTGAGCAGAAATGCCCATCACTTGTCCTAGACCTCTACTTACTGATCAGAGAGCAATCTTAGTCTGTGCTTGCTCACCTTGGGACTGACAGCGCCACTAATGCCGCAGCTGCTCGCGGATCACGCAGGAGCACGGCCTGGCTCACCGATCGTGCACGAGCACTACCTGGCTGTCTGATCACACAGGGACTCTGCACTTATGTTGCAGGAGCACTATGTTGTTCACTGCTGGTGCTGGAGCTGCGTTTTTCCAGTAAGGATTCATCAGTGGTGGCAGCTCTGGTCTCTGCATGCTGGTTGCTGGGAAGGGTTTTAAAGCCTCTTTGGTGGGAAGAGTCTCTTCCTGATCAGAGTCCAAACTGAAAATGGATCCTGCATTTGCAGGCACAGTGACAATATCATTAAACATCACCCAAGCCATGGCAGCCTGGAACATTATTGTTTGGACACCTCTTGCCCAATATCATGTGGGTTTCACTTGCAGAAGGATCTGCATTGTAAGCGAGGTAGGAACAAGTCAGCACAAACAGAACCACAAATATCTTGATGCCTGAAATCTTGCTGGGTGGAGAAAGCAGATGTAGATAAACAGCCGGTAAGAGTACAGGTTTGAACCACTGGAATACTAAGAGGATAATATATAAGAGATAGTGTTAAAGTTACCTGTAGTCCTTTTGTCTTTTGTAACTGTTTTTATTTTCCATCGCCCCTCAATCTTCTTGTCCACATTCAATGCACATTTCTATGTAGCTGCAATCATATTGCAAATACCATTCACAATCTGTGTTTTTGTTTAATATTATAAGCACTTGCCATATTGCTCCAATCTTTATTTTATGATTACAGAAATGCCATTGTGGTGATTCACAATACATTTTCTTGCTTTTACCTATTGTTGCAATTTTATGTCTCCAGCTGCTTAGTGTTATGGATAATTTTGTAAAGAACGTTTTAGGGTATTTAGCTTCATGCTTTTGTTGATTTCTTTAGAATCAAATTCAAAAAGGGGGATGACTGGGCCAAAGGGTATGGACCCCTTTACGAGGAGCAGCATTCCCTCTGGTACAAAGCCAAGTGTGTCAGACAGGGCTCTCTGCCTCATACTGATCTGACTGGCTTGGCGCTCTCAGCCAGTAAATAGCATGTCACCTGGCAACTGACCAGAAGAACCGAGGTTTACTAGGCCCAGAGAGAGATCTGTTACCACAGACGTTCTCTACTTCTGAGGGCACAATATACACGGGGGCCATTCCAAGGATCTGCCGTATTTGCAAAGGTTGTTCCTTTGTGGCTGCCATCTAAGGGCCTCTGAACCAACAATTGGGAGCAAAAGCAAACCAGCGCTGAGCTCCCAGGTCTTATCCTGTGGCTGCAGGGGTGAGGGCTGCAGGAGGTGAGAGGGTGCAAGTCACTCTATTCTTGGTGCAAGGACACTGTGGCTCTCATCAGTGGCACTGCCCTTGGGCACAGCCCTCATGGCAGGGGCCCAATTACGTGCAATGCTGCTGTCAGCCAAGGCCCTTGGAGATCTGATTAACTTTACCCAAACCCCAGTGCCAAGCCTTGTAAGAGCCTTGAATCCAGAGTCCCATTTCCACGGGTGCCCACGGATGTGTCACTGCGCCCCACGCCACGGCCTCTCCTCTGAGTGTGCTGTCCAGCTGTGCCCCAGGCAATTCAAGGAGAAAAGCCCAGCTCCTTCCCTGGTCTTCACAAAAAGCCCCTGGAGCCCAGGACTTGGTGAGCTTGGTAACCTTACTCAAGACAGAGGGTCCTGGGGAGGAGTCTCAGCATGGACTAGACAGTCATTGCTTTCTTGACACCCACTCCCAACTCTTTTTCTCAGCTTCATTGCCCCGAGCAATAAGCAAGTGATTTCCCCCGGTCTTCCTCAGGAAAGTGCCCCCATATTCAATCCCCTTCTGTACCCATGCAGGTAGGTATCTTCTCCAAGGAAATAGATATCCCCCCCAAAGGAATTCCGGCGGGTAGGTCTCCATCCGCTGTCAGTAACTGTGCCCTTACAGGAAGGTGAAGGTGGCTGGTGGGGAGGGTTTTGTTTTTTTGTTTTTTCATGGAGATAAAAGTTCCCACAGCGAACAGTCGTGTACAGAGTACTTGCAGATATCTCGGTGACAAATGAGCAGTTGGACAGGCATCATTATCCTACCTTACAGGTATGGAAACTGTGGCTAGAGCGCGCGAGAACCTGTCCTAGGACACATGGTTGATTATCTGTTGAGCTCGAACCAGAACCTGGGTTGCTCCCGGGTTCCATGTATGGTCCTTTTCCAGGGCACACGGCCCGACCATCTGTGCATAGATGGCCGATCGGTAGACACAACCAAGCCCTCGCTCTGTACCTGACTTCCCAGAGCGCAGCAGGAGGGGAACGTGACTGAACCGAAGGACTCATTATGACCCCAGAACCCGGCCCTCAGTTAAAACCAGAACAAGCATGTGGTAGGACCAATGCAGTCCGTTTGCACCCCGGAATATTACTCAGCCACGAAAAGGAAGGGAGCGCTGACTCATGGATCTCGAACACGTGAAACTAAGTGAAAGAAACCAGACGCCACAGGTCACACACTCTATGATTCCGTTTATATGAAAGGTGAGAAAAAGCAAATCTGCGGAGACAGAAAGCGGACTGGTGTGTGTCAGTCTTGGAGGGGGGAGAGAAATGGAGTGTGACTGCTTAATAGGTATGGGGTTTTCTTTTGGGGTGACGAAAACATCTGGGAACTGGATAGAGGTGATGGTGACACCACGCTGTAAATCTACCAAATGCCATTAAAGTGTAGACTTTAAAAGGGTTCATTTTATGTTATGTGACTTCCACCTCAAATAAAAAAAAAAAAAAGGAAAACCAAATCAACAAACAAAACCAGGTGTGCGTTTACCCTCCCTGCACGATACACTTCCTTGCCCGTTCCAGCTCATGCTGTTCCCTCACCGGACAGGGAATGAGAAAGTGCAGACTCAGCTCTCAATTCTGTCACGTATTAGCTGTGTGGCCTTGAGTAGCTTATGCCTCTCTCTGGATGTTAGCTTCCCAATCTGCAAGATGAGGAGATTGACCCAGATTTTAGCCAAAGTCCCTTCCAGCAAGGCCTTCTGGGATCTTGAGGACAGAAAGGGGGGTGAAGTTCTGTGAGGGTGGGGAGGCACTTTCTGAGTTTCTTTTGAACCTTTCTCTTCTCAGCTAGCGGGCTGCAGTGACTTTTAATTTCCTCTGTCCCCAGGCACCAGAGAAGCAGTCACACAGATCACAGCTTCGGCTTCTGACCTGGCTGGCACCGCTGGGGCTCCCACCATGCTTCATTGAGCAATGTGAGCCCCTTGGTAATCCCGTTAAGCCACTGGGGCAGTGAGTCATTTCAATACCACCCAAACACCTTCCCGTCGTGTCCTGGCAAGGAGAGGAGCTCCAGCCAGAACATTAAGACTTGACTTGGAGCAGCATTCTAAACATAAATTGGAGCTTTTAATTGGGTTGTGACTTGGAAACCCATCATGCCTAAATCAGTGCTCAGAGAGCTCAAGCTGTACTCTTTTGTTCACTTATTACCCCTTTTCTGAGCCCCTGGGATATCCGAGGCATTGTGCTAAGCTTCAGGAATGCATATATATATCATAGCCACTGTCTTCAAGGAATTCAGTGTCTCCTGGGAGAGACAGACTGGTAAACAGAAGGGAAATGTAACATTACAAGAGTAGGGAAATAAGAATGGGACACAGGACAATAGGCAGTCCGGAGGAGAGAAGCCTTACCTCCGGGGGTGGAGAGGGAAGGGCTGTGGTGGAGGCTCAAGGAAATCTAAGAATGCATTGACTCCTAGGCTGGCTTTTGAAGGATCATGGAGGCTTCCATGTTCCAGCGGTGCTCCAAGGGAGTGTGATGTTTAAAGTGGTCTGCCCGGGTGAGGACAAGCGTTCTAACCCTATAGATGTTTGCTAGTTGCAAGTTGACAATAAAAAGAAGGCTAAATTTCAGTTCGTTCATTACTGATTTTAAATTCCTACAAACAATGTACCCCCTTATTGCCCAGACAGGGCTAGATTGCCTCCCCCAACTACTACTTGGCATACAAAATGGGGAAGGGCATTCAAAGCAGTGGGAACAGCATATGCAAAATCTTGCAAGTGTGAAAATTTCAGGAAGTATTAATAGAACAGCAAGCGAGCAGTCTGAAGGGGCATGGGATATTTGGAGGAGAGTTGAAGAAGAAGTGAAAATGAAGCCTCATTCCTTGAGGGCCCAAAATATTGTGTGAAGTCTGGGTTTTCTTCGAGAAGGCAATGGGGAGCCATAGAGGGCTATAAGCAGGAGTGTGATGTAATCAACCCTGTTGTTGAGGTAGCATTTGACAGCTGAGGATAGATGGAATGGGAAAGAGCGAGGAGGAAGGAGACTGGTCAGGAGGCCCTTGCTGTCACCTGGGAGAGAGGGGATGAGGATTCTAGCAAAACTGGGCCAGGAGGGTGGGAAGTGGAGGATGAGCTCACGACATATGGAGAAGTTTAAATCCCAAAGGCTGATCAGAAGTATGGGTGGGAGAAAGAAGGTCTAATTGGTGACTTGTGCTTCTCATTCCCAGTAATGATGTCAGAGTTGGAGGGAAGTTTAAGACCACCCACTCAACTGTCTTTGTGGCCCGGAGAAGTGCAAGGTGCTTATTACCCAAGCTGTTGAATTGGGGGCAGAGTCGGTGTGGGGTCCCAGTTTCCTAAAGCCCCAGCCCACCAGTGCTTTCTCTGAAACTGTGGCTGCCCCCTCCTGCCTTGACCCTGCCCCGCACCCCACCTCTGCTGGCCAAGAACTGCACTGGACAGAGGAGGCCCGAGTTCCTGCCTTCACACCATCCTCAAAGCGACCACCAAGGAGTCTGCCTTCTCATTCCCAAATGGAAGGCCTGCTGATGTGAGCTTCTCCATTTTCTTCTCTTCCTTTCTGCTTTTTGACTTTTAATTTTGCTGCATTCCTTTGCCAGTTCTTCTCACTTTATGTTAGGTAGGCCCACATCCCTCATTCGTGCGTACGCTTGGACTTGAGGGCATTTGTGCCCAGGAGTCCCTGGCTTAGCTCTCCTCTGAAGGTCCTCTGTCTTGTTTCCAGCAGTCGGGGCTTGTCTGGGGAGAGCTGTGGTCTCTCAGAGCTGTACTACTGGAGCTGCGCCACCCCCCTTCTTGGCCTCAAAGCCTGCCTCCTTCTCATCCCTCGCTCCCCCTGGATTCTCTGCCCCTGGAGGGAAGTCACCAAATGTGGGTGTTCTGTGTCTGTCACTGTGTCTGCTGGGCCTGGGCTTGGCTCTGGGCATATTTTATCAGAAGAAAACAGATGTGAGGCCTGTGATCTGGGAAGGTGGGGTCCTTGGTGTGGATGAGCCCCCCTTGCCTATTCTTTTGGGGTCTCACAGCGCCCTAGGTCAGGCGCCTCAGGGGCGGAGCTCCAGGAGGGAAGCTGCTCGGGTAGGCTTCCCCATCATACCCTCTCCCTCCCTTCCTCTTCTCCTTTCCCAATGGCAGGAGAGGAGGGAGACCCAGAATGGCAGGGAAGGAGTTGGGGATCCCCAGAGGCCCTGGGGCCACCCTTCCAGCCAATGCCAAATATCACCCCCACACCGTGGCTTTCCTGCCCTTCAGTGTCTTAACCCTCATTTGAACCCTTCTTACGCTTCACGTGGGACTGTGGAGGGCCGCCGGCCTGCGCCAGCTCCGAACGGTCTTCGCGTGATGATGAAAGCCGCCTTCTCGTAACTCGCTGTGACTGGCCCTCCCTGCAAGACGGTCTCCCGAGTACGAAGGAAACATGTCCTCTAGCCCATCCCACTCCTCTCTTTTCTGCAGATGATCACACCTCCTATGTCGTGTCATGGCCGTGTCCTTAGGATACGGAGCCTCCAAAAGGCAGAGATTCCAGGTAATGGGTTGACTAACTTGTGGGGCCAACAAACCAACCAGAAATGCCAGCGGCCTAACTTACATAGCCATTCCTGGCCAGCGCGCGGTCTTCTTTCACATGCTGCCTCGGGGCCCCAGGTCCCAGCTCACCTGGACCTGCACCCTCGCCCAGGCAGCGAGTGGAGTCCGGCCCTGCTGCTGGCCGGCCCAGCGCAAGAGGCTGGAAAAGGCAGAGCCCAGCCTGGAAGAGATGCTTAGACCCATCCTCATCCCGCCGGTGAGCAGCAGGCCTGTTGCGTCACCTCATGCTAACATGAACTGGACTGAATGAACTGAATCCCAGTCCCTGGAGGGTCTGCTGTCCCTTGCGGACAACTGCACACAGGGAGGGGACACCTGGAGGGAAGCGGGCCTTCCCTGCCGACCAGCACAACTTCTCCGCCTCTCACATCTGAGCTGCCAGCATGGGACATATGTTAGAGGCTGAGACCAGGGCCCCCTCTTGTTTCTACCCTGCAAGCAGTGTTTTCTTAAAACTGAGTCTTTGGCCATAGCTGTGTAATACCTGAATTATGATCGACTTAATATTCTCTTGAAATCGAGACACTTTTTAATGTGGCTTCACCTGAAATCACTGGGAAATCACGGTTTTGATGTGCTAATTATATTTTTCCAATAGACTTATATACTCAAAATAAATTTATGATTATTCCAATAAGAACACGTGTACATATACCGCCCCCGATGCTTGCACACGCTGGCGGAATGCATTGCACTTTGTGGAAAATACTATGACTGAGTCTGGACAATGCCCTCTGTGACATGGCCCCTGCCTTTCTCTCTGCTTCATGTTCTGCCCCTTCCCTGGGGCTCACAATCCTCCAGGTTCATGGACCTTTCTGTTGCTCAAACCTGCCAAATAAATTCCTACACCAGAGCCTTTGTGCCGGCTGCTCTCTCTGCCAGCAACACCTCCCCACGTGGATGGCTCGTTCTGGACATTAATGTCTATCTGCCTGATCTGGTGGTCTTACACTCTACCCCACCCCATACAGCCACTCCTCTCTGTCCTTTGAAAGCAATTTCCAAGGTCTGACACGGTCTGTTTTTTTGCCTGCTGATTTATCATTTCTCTGTGCCCAGTAGAACGTAAGCTCTGTAAAAGCAGAGACTTGACCAACACTGTTCAGTCCACTTTCCCAGCACTTAGCACAGGGCCTGGTCCAAAATACATGCTCCATAAATACTTGTTAAGTGAGCAAAAACTGTAGAAAACAGATACATAGGTCACTAGTCAAATGATTAAAAGACAGTTTTATCCATTGCTTGGTCATTTCTAATATGCAACTGGTCAACTACTGAAGAAGAGAATATGGAAGTGGGGCCACTGTGGGGCAGCCAACACTGCCCCTGAAATTCACAGGGTGTAGGCCACCTGAGTGGCCCACCCAGCCATAGAAGCTGGCCAAAGGAGAGTAGGAGGTCCAGACCCACCTCTAGAAGACACTTGCAGCAAGGAGGCAAGAGGTGAGGAGACAACAGGCCAAGGACCAGTCATCCCAGCCTTAAGCCACAATTAGCCATGCTGGCCCAGAGAGTCTGCCCACAGGGAACACAGCCTTTACCACATTGGCTCCTGCCCTTCCTCCTTCGAGGTGGTGGGAGCTGGAGGTGGGATGGAGTAAAAGTAAGGGATGTTGAAAAACCTGAAAATGTCCAATCCATACCTTGAAATGGGAACCAGGAAGGGGGATGAAAGCCCCCTCACTCATGAAAAAGGTGGACATGGTTTTCCTTACAAAAGGAATCAGTCCACAAAAGAAATCCAAGACAAGGTTAAAAGCCATCTCCCTCTCTCTCCAGAAGTGCATCTTTCACGGATGCCATCATGTACTTCCCTGGCCCCCCCCTTCAGAACAGAGACACTCTTTCCAGCCACTCAGTACTGCTGGGATCACAGCTGAGTCTCTTCCCAGGAATCGTCCTGCCTTACCCGGGGCAACACCTCCACCCTGGGCACAGTTCATATTCAAAGCCTAGATGATATGGGGTACGAAGGCCTGCCCCTTGCCTCAGTCGAGGGCAACTCCGAAGGGCCATGCCAGCTGCAGACCAACTTACCGACCATCTGGGTTTCTTCTGCTATCCAGCCTGCTCTCTTCACATTCCCAGTAAACTCCCTGCTCATGAAGTCCCCTCTCAGAGTCTGTTTCCCAAGGAAACCTAGGATGATGTCTCTAAATCCCTAGTTGGCTGTGTCCTCCACCACCAGTCACCATATCACCTAGGTGAGAACCGATTTCCCACCGAAGACTTTTACTAGATTTGCTTCCTGTACTTGCAGTGGAGACAAATCATATCCAAATAAATGACACGTTGGGGCTCCTGAAAGAATGGTGGATCACTCCTTTAAAACTACTCAAGGCAATAAAGGTTAAAATTAAAGCAAGGCAATGAAAATAGCTACAATGAAGTAATATTCGTGTGGCAGTTGACATTTTCCAAATCTGTTTCACATGAAGCACTTGACCCTGTTGCTGTGCTTCTCCATTTGCTTGGCCCCACCTGTCTCCCAGGGCCCTCGGCAGGCTCGTGGCAGAACCTCCGTATCTCCGATCGCTGATCGCTGCTGGCTTTCGCAGATAGCCCCAGGCCCCCTCACACCAGGGCTGGGCTCTGGCTTGGTCTCCATCACACTCAATGCATGGGAGCTCTGCTGTAGCACCCCCGTGCCCAAGACCACATAAGCTTGTCTCTTCTCACTGTTTCTAGGTTTAAGAGATAAGTCTGATCCCAGGGCCCAGTGGCTGCCCAGAAGGGCAGGGTGATATCACCTGGATGTTAAAGCGAGTTCATTCTCCACAGGTGAAGTTTGATCGTTGAGAGGCTGGAAGCAGAAGGGAAGTGAATATTATACCCTTGTTCTTTCTCTGTCCCCTTTCCACCCCAACAGTGGACACATAGCAAGGGTTCCATCAGGCCTATCCCAAGACATCTCACAAAACAGATCCCTGACTGCATTTTGTGGTGACGCTGTGTCTAGGATGGTGCTCACCTTCTTGGACTCATTTCCCTTCTTTCTCTTTTCCCCTCATTCTTGTTACCCTGAGATTCCATCTCCTCCCACCCCCAAGCAAGCACGCATCAGCACGTATGCGTAATGTAAGCTTTGCTTCATGCGGTTTTTCCGAGACAACCCAGGTGAAGAAACAAAACTAACTTATTCAATTGAGTTTCACAAAAAGTCGTTCCACAGGAGTAGGAATGACGACCACCACTTTCAGGTGAGTGAACTAGAGGTAAAATGAACTACCCACGACCAAAGCTACCCAGTAAGTGGTAGATCAGGACTTAGTCTACCTGTTCTGACTTCAAATTGGGTGTTTCTCTTACCTTGAATGTGCATTTTCACCAAGAGTTACAATTAAGAACCAATTAACATATTCTTTTCCAGTAAAGGTGGTATCTTGGGATGGGATTGGGGGCAACAATCCCCGGAAAGGAGATTGAAAAACCTCCTGAAAGGAGGCCGAGGTGTTGAGATGATACACCCACGGACTCTTGCCAACTTTCACTCTCCACAGGGGTATCTTCACACCGGAAGGTACTGTGAGGTCTGCTGAGAGAACATGGCTGCCAGGTGTATTCATCGCCTAGGACTGCCTTGACAAATTGTCACAAACCGGGGTGGCTTAAAACAACAGAAATGTAATCTTTCACAGTTCCAGAGGCCAGAAGTCTTCAATCAAAATGTCAGCAGGGCCATGTTCCTCTGGAAGTTCTAGGGGAGAATCTCTTCCTTGCTTCTTCCAGCTTCTGGCAGTTGTCCGCAATCCTTGATTTGTTGGCCACGTCTCCCTGATTAGTATTCACATGGCCTTTCTCCTGTGTGTCTGCCTTATCTTCCTTCGCCTGTCTCTTACAAGGCCACTTGTGAAGGCCTTCAGGGCTCTCTCAGATAATCCATAGAGATCTCCGCATCTCAGAATACTAAATTAAATTACATCTGCAAAGACTCTTTTTCCAGAAAGGTAACATTTATAAATTCCAGGCATTAGAACTTGATATATTTGGGTGGCCTTTATTCCGCCTAGGACACCATATAATGGGCCACTTTGCCCGGAGACATTGGCGTGTCCTTCAACATTCGTAAAAACAGTTTCTGGTGTTCCTTTACATGACACTATTTGCCTTATGGGCTGGCACTGGGAGGAGTCTGTGTTGCAAAGGAGTCTGAAGATAATTTCTGCTCATCGGACAGTGAGCCGGGGGTGGGGGGGCACCAGAACTGAATTTACCCTCCGGGCCCTGCCAGCTGTAGGTATGGGAGAAGTCTGTTTCTCCTATGGTGTCTGGCTGGTGACCCCACCATTCCCCCGCTGCTGGGAAGTGCTTGTGTTTGAGTTTTCAGTTAATCTGTCAATCACCCTGGTCTAATATTTATATTTTGCAGAACTGTCTCATGGCAAGTTTTGGAGGAAAGAATCCTCCTAGTCACAAATATTTGCAGTACTTGGATTTGCTGCACTTTGGCCAGCAATGTCGAAAACGGGGTCAGGTGCAGCCCTGAGGTGCCCAACAGACGTGCCTGTTGGAGCGGTCTCCTGGCACAGTTGTCTTCCTCGGCCTCCCCTGGAGCTCATGGAGGTGCTGAAAGGAAAAGGAGAGCAGCTGGTCCTGACTGGGGGGACAGATGCCCTTAGGAACACAAGCAGGGGGAGTGGGAGAGGAAGAAGCAGGCTCATAGCGGAGGAGCCTGATGTGGGGCTCGATCCCATAATGCCAGAATCACGCCCTGAGCTGAAGGCAGACGCTTAACCGCTGTGCCACCCAGGTGCCTCTTTTTTTTTTTTTTTTTAAGATTTTATTTATTTATTCGACAGAGATAGAGACAGCCAGCGAGAGAGGGAACACAAGCAGGGGGAGTGGGAGAGGAAGAAGCAGGCTCATAGTGGAGGAGCCTGAGCCAGATGCCCTTGGAAGAAAGGTGTAGCCAATACCGACATCCTTCCTTTGTTTATTCTTCCTCCCCGTTGTCCTCAAGGGCCTCTTCTGCATTTGTGAATTATCAGGTTTTTCTTCAAGTTCCCTTAGCAATTCCCGTCTCCTTGCTTGCAGGAGTCAGCATCATTTCCAGTTTCTAGAAAATGGAGGCACTTGGATTCCCACCCCCACCTCCCACCCCCATAACCCGCCCTCACACCAGTCCTCCCCTCTTTCTCTGTCTTAGAGCCACTCAACGTCAGGTCTTCCATTGACACAGAAGTTTAGCCTTTCCTATGTGCTCAGGGTCTTTTTCCCAAAATTAGTTCTCCCTCTTTCCAGTAACAGTGTCATTGAGATATATCTCACATACTATAAACTCCCCCTTTTGAGGTATAAAATCCAGTGTTTTTCAGTCTATCAACCAAGCTTTGCATTAATCAGCACTGTTAAATCCTATAATATCTTTTTTTTTTTCTTTTTGGGAGAGAGAGAATCTCAAGTAGTCTCCCTGCTGAGTGCAGAGCCAGCTGGGGTCTCCATCCAGCAGTCCTGAGATCATGACCTGAGCCAGAATCAACAGACTTAGCCACCTAGGCGCCCCTAATCCTGTAATACTATTATCACCATAAGAAGAAACCCCACACCCATTAGTAGTCAACGGTCATATGCATTCCCCACCCTTACCCTACACCCCCCACCTCTGGGTAACCACCTACCTCCTTTCTGTCCCTATATTGTTTCCTATTCTAGACATTTCATAGACTCCCACAATTAGCGATCTGTTCTAAGTGGCTTCTTTCAGTCAGACATTTTCAAGGTTTACTCAATGTCGCATGTAGCATGTATCAGATTTCATTCCTTTTTATGGATGGATAATAGTCTACTATATTTGTTTATTCATGTATCAGCTCATGGCATTGAGTTGTTTCCACTTTGGGCTGTTATAAATTACAATGCCATGAACATTCATGCACAAGTTTTTGTGTGGATATATGTTTTCAGTTTTCTTGGGGAAATACCTATGAGTGGAATTGTGGGGTCATATGGTAACCCTATATTTAACATTTTGTGGAACTGCTACTCTGTTTCCCAAAGCAACTACACCATTTTACCTCCCTACCAGCGATACATGAGCGTTTAAATTTCTCCACGTGCTCACCAACATTTGTGATTATTTGTCTTTTTTATTTTCCCATCCTGGTAAGTGAGAATGGTATCTCACTGTATGTGTTATTTGCTTTTCCCTAGTGACTAATGATATTGAACATCTTTTTATGAGCTTATTGGCTCTTTGTAAGTCCTCTATGGAGAAATGTCTATTCAGATACTTTGCTCAATTTAAAGTCGGTCTTTATCTTTTTATTATTGAGTTGTGGGTATATATATTATATATATAGTTCTGGATATATTATATTATATATTCTGGATACTAGTCCTTTATCAGATACATGATTTGCAAATAGTTCCTCCCATTCTGTGCATTGCCTTTTTACTTTCTTGTCTTTTCACTTTTGTTTTCCTGTGCTTCTAAAAGCACAAAAGTCTTAAATTCTGATGAAGGCTAATCTATCTATTTTTGTTGCTGTTTCTTGGGCTTTTCGTGTCCTGAGAAGCCACAGCTTAATCCAATATTACAAAAATTTACTTTTATATTTCTTCTAGGAGTTTTAGAGTTTTTCCTCTTATTTTTAGGTCTAGGATCCATTTGGTTTAATTTTTGTATATAGTGTAAATTAGGAGTCCAAAAGTATTCTTTCACACGTGGATATCCACTTGTTCCAGCCTTATTTGTTGAAAAGGTTATTCTTTCCCCATTTGAATTGTCCTTATGCTCTTGTTAAAAATCAATTGATCATAAATATAAGGTACTATTTCTAGATTCTCAAATTTGTTCCATTGATCCGTATGTCTTGTTTATGGCAATATCTGCTATCTTGATTACCGTAGCTTTGTAGTGGGGTTTTGAAATCAGGACATATGAGTTCACCCACTTTGTTCTTTTTCAAAATTGTTTTGGTTATTCTGGGTTTCTTGCATTTCCATAGGAATATTAGGATCAACTGCCAATTTGTGCAAAAAAGCTAGCTGGGATTTTAGCAGGGGTTACAGCGAGTCTGTAGATCCATTTGGGGGTATTTCCCTCTTAATATTCGGTCTTTGAATCCAATAACATGAGATGTCTTTCTTTTAATAAATTTTAATAAGTTTTGCACTTCTTTTGTTAAATTCTTTCCTAAGTATTTTATTCTTTTAAATATTATTAAAAATGAAATTGTTTTCCTAATTTTATTTTTAGGCTCTTCATTGCTAGTCTATAAAAATATAACTTATTTTTGTATATGGACTTAGTATCCTGCCACGTTGCTGAACTTGTTATTAATTCTAACAGTATTTTGGTGGATTACTTAGGTTTTTCCTTATACAAGATCGTGTCATCAGTGACTAGAGATAGTTTTACTTCTTCCTTTTCAATCTGGATGTGTTTTATTTGTTTTTTTGCCTAGTTTCCCCAGCTAAAATCTCTAGTGCCACATTGAGTAGAAGTGATAAGTGGATGTCCTTGTCTTATTCCTCAACTTAGGAAGGAAGCCTCTGGTATTTGACCATAAAGTATGATGCTATTAGCTGTGAGTGTTCATAGATCGTCTTTATCAGGTTGGGGAAGTTCTCACCTATTCCTAATTTGCTGAATGTTTTTATCATGAAGTGGTATAGAGTCTGCCAAGTGCATTTTCTGTGTATATTATCCCTTTTTTCTGTTCTGTTCTGTTATGCGATGTTATATTATTTATTTTAGAGGCAGGGAGAGACACAGGCAGAGGAAGAGAGATAATCCCAAGCAGGCTCCATACCCAACATGGAGCCCGATGAGGGGCTCCATCCCAAGACACTGAGATCATGACCTAAGCCAAAAATCAAGAGTTGGATGTTTAATCTACTGGGACACCCAGGTGTCCCCCTTTATGTTATTAATAAGGTGCATTGCTATTCATATGCTGAACTGATCTTCCATCCCTGGGATAAATCCCTCTTGGTTGTTGTGTATGATTTTTTTTATGTTTCTGGAGTCCTTTTTTCTTTTATACCTTCCATATTTTTTTCTCTATTGATTTCTTTTCTTCAGCTAATAAGCATGCTCAAATTTTTTTCAATAGTAACAGAGAACCAAATAAACTTGCTTCATGGGTCCTATGTCCCCAAGCCATTGCCGCATCTCTTTTCTTCCATTTTTATTCAAGTTTTGGAAAGAGTTGTCCTCTTGTTGGTTTAATACTGATACATAACCATAATGGAAGGTTGTTTCATTAAGACCATGAAGGACTTTCCAACTACTAAAGTCCATGAACACTTTTCAGTTCTTACTTTATTAGATTTATGTATCATTCTATAGTTTGTTTCCTGTTTCCTTCCTTTTTGAAACTTTGAAATCCCTGGTTTGATTTGTATCTTTTTTATTACTGTTTCTTGCTTTCCTTTGTGGGCATTTCCCCACCTGACTATAAAATTCTGGTATTCCTCAAGGTTCTATCTTTGGTATACTTCTCCTTTCACTTTATACCTTGCCTGGGAAATCTCACAGATGCTCATCATTTTGTTATCATCTGCATGCTGAGGAATAATCAATTGTTACCTTTTCTCAGATCCAGCCACGTATATCTCAACACCTAGACATCACCATTTGAGAGTGACACATGCTTGTTAAATCCAAGAAGTCAAAATAAAATTCTGAGGTCTTCTTATCCTGCCAATCTGTTCTTCTAGCTTGAAGCAAATTTCTGGGATTTAGGAAAATTTAAGCAGCTTTCTAGTGAAGTGAGAATTGCCTCAGTTTACCAGGGCAGTTCGGCAATCCTGCCTTTTCATTGCTGTGAGAAACTGTGTAGTAGCAAGAGAGAATTCAACATTTTACCCTACCCTCAGAGAACTTTTAGTCTTAACTAAGAGTCAGGAACAGACACAGATGACTGTAATCCAGGGCAGCTTGAGAAAAGTGTGATGGGGGGACAAAAGAATGATGATAGGAACTCAAAGGAGAATGAACTTGATTCTGCCTGGGAAGATGGCATATGGGCGTGGGGAAACCTCCCAGAGATGATGACTTTTGAACTGGGACAGGAAGGTGAGTGGGACTTAGATGGGGCAGGGTGGCAGAGAATTGACCGAGCTGTCATGGGGATAAAGCCAGTATGCGCAGGGAGGAGCACATGGCTCCGTGTGTCTGGTGGGAGATTGGAGGGAAGTAGCAGGTGTTCAGGTGGAGGCCAGAATTTGAAGTGTCTTGAATGCTACTATGGAGAATTCAAGCTGTTATTCCACAGACAGAAGAGACTCTCTGAAGCTATTAAGCAGAGTAGTCACGGGGCCTAAGCCACATCTTAGGAACACTCGAGGAGTCCTATGCATGTAATCACTCCTGGGTGCCTCAGAGTCAGTGAGATAGAAGAGGTCTTGAGAGATCGCCTTGTCCTTGTTTTTGCTTTAGAAGGTATGGTTCTCATATTTAAAAACAAGGAGACAATGATGCAGCGTCCGACGTTAGCCTGCTAAAGTCTAGCCACCTCTGTGCAGGGCCTCTTCTTCCCACGCTCCTCTGGCATTGTCCCTTGCCAAAGCTGAAATGTGTGTCACTGTGTCCTGCAGGCAGGAGGAAAAAATATACATTAAACAAACAGGAAAAAAGAGGCACAAACAAAAACCCACCAACAGCCATACATGGCAGGTGTACAGACGCCCCCACTCAACAGCCCTCCCCCACCCTGCCATCCCGCAACGTTGCTGAAGTCAGAGTAGAACATAGGCAAAGTGAGGCTTCCTCAGGGTACAGAACTTAAACTTCATGACCTGCCCCATGGCTTCATCTTCGCCTCCTTAACAGGGAGAAATTTCTCCCTCCTCTGCTTTCATAAGGCATTCTGGTTATCTGTGAAGTTCTCATGGCCTTTCCTCCTAGGCTGCCTATGAAATCCAAGGGCAGGACTTTGTTATCCATTGCTGTATTCTTTATGGTGCCCAGTGCAGAACCCCGGGCATCTAGGTGCCTCTGGGCAGGGATCTGCAAAATGTGAGCAGCCTGGGGTGGTGTAAAGAACATTTTGGAGAGTGAGAAGAAAGTATTAGAACTTCATCTATGCTTATCTTTAAGTCAACATAAGAAATGAAGCTTTATTATTCTTGAATGTATAGACTGACAGGAGTATGTACATATAAAATATACATAAATGTAGTAGGATGAATGCTTAAAAATTATTTTTTGTGAGGCTTGATAAAAATATATTGCATTTCATGCTCTAGGTGCTGAATTAATGATTGTTGCACTCTAAAGTTTGGTGATAAATAGGAAAATTCATTACCAAAGAAACAGCTGGATCATTAATTTATTCATTTATTCATGCCAACAAACAAATATGAATATTAAGTAAGTGTCTTGTATGTGCCAGGCAATATGTTAGTCTATGTGGGTTATTTTGTTCAAAGATGAATATAATGTATGCAGAAGGACTTTGAAGAAGTTTTAACTCCACATAATATAATAGCAGCATGTGAGCAAGGTTATAGAGGAGTATATGGAGAAATGAGCACCCTCATTGCCTCTTGGGCTGTGGAACGTTTAGGCACCCCTTTTCTGAAGGACATTTTGAAAAACATATCAAACCTTTCAAAGTTCATACCTTGACCCAACAAGTTCACTTCTAAAAATTTATCCAAAATATAATTAAGGATTTGTGCAAATATTTAACTGCAAGAATGATTATCACAGCATGATTTCTAATATTGAAAAATCAGGAACAGCACAAATTTTCAACAACATGGGATTGCTTACATAATATGTGTTATTTCCATTCAATGGAATACAACCCAACCATTAAAAACTAATGTGCAGATACACATTTAATTACATTGCAACTTATTTACAATGTTTTAAAATTAAAATGAGTGATACAGTATTATCTAATATAGAATTATTCTATTAATATACATGCATATAGGAAAATACATGCTAAGTGTGCTAAGACTTTTTCAGTATTAGTTTTTTAAATCCACATATTGTAAAGTACAATTCTGTGAGCTTTAACTACATATACATTTGTATGACCATTACAACAATCAGGACAGACAGTTCTATAGCTTCAAAAGAAACAAACAGAAGCTCTTGTGCTGTTCTTTGGGGTTCCACCCAAATCTCTGGCAATCACTAATGTGTTCTCTGTTGCAATAATTTGGCCTTTTCCAGAATGTCATATAAATGGGATCATACTAGGACATAACTTTTTAAAAATGTACTTCTTTCATTCAGCATAATGCCTTTAAGATGTGGTGCTAATAGTTTCTATTATTGCTGAGTAGTATCCCACTGTATGGCTGTACCACAGTGGTTTATTCATGCGTCTGTTGAAGAACGTTGGGCTGTTTTCACTTTGGGTGCACTATGCCGAGAGCTGCCATAAACATTTGTGTATAGATTTTTCTGTAAACATGTGTTTTGCTAGGTCATATGGTAAGCGAATGTTTTTCTTTATAAGAACCTACCAAACAGTTTTACCTTTATATTTACCACCAAAGTATAACTGGTAGCAGGTATGAGTTATTATCAGATTGTTTTCTGTTTTGTTTTGTTCTGATCTATTTTGTTTTGACCTATTAGCCATTCTAATAGGTATATAGTGGCATCTTAATCCTGATTTTCATTTTCATTTCCTAATAGCTAATGATGTTGGACATTTCCTTATGTGTTTATTTGCCATCTGTATATCCTCTGTGATGAGGTGTCTATTCAAATCTCTTTTCCATTTTGAAAAATCGGATGGTGTGTTTTCTTATGGTTTACTATTGAGAGCTCTTTATATATTCTACGTATAAATCCTTTGTCAGATATGTAATTTGCACCTATATTCTCACAGTCTTTACCTTGTCTTTTCATTCTCTTAATAGTATCTTTCATAGAAAAAAATTTTATTTTTATGAAGTCTAATCAATGTATCATTTTTTTCCTTTTATGTATTTTGTTTCTAGTGTCATAACTAAGAAATCTTTGCCTACCCCTAGGTCATGAAGATTCTATCTTATTTCACTTATAAAGGTGTTACAACATTAATTTTATATTTATATCTGAGATCCATTTTCCATAATTTTTTCCTATAAAATGTGAGGTTGAGGGTGAGTGATTCATATTTTTGCATATAGAAGTTCAATGATTCCAACATGAGTTTTTGAAAATAAATTGCCTTCGTGTCTCCATAAAAAAATCAATTAGCTATATTTGTGTGTGAGTCTATTTATGACCTCCCTATTCTATTCCAGTGATCTCTGTGTCTATCCTTTTGCCAATACTGCACTATCTGATTACTTTATAGTGGGTTTTGAAATCAAGTAGGGTGAAGTCTCTAATTTTATTCTTCTTTTTCAAATTTGTTTGGTTATTCTAGTTCTTTGCCTTTCCATATAAAATTTGTAATAAGCTTCCTTGTATCTACAAAAAAAAACTTGCTGGGATTTTGATTGGAATTTTATTAACTTTGTATATCAGTTCATAAAGAATTGACATCTTAAGTGTATTGAGTCTTCTCATCCATGAATATGGTATATCTCCTTATTTGCATTAAGATTTAACCAAGTTTGGGGGTTAGACTATGGTTATTTTCTTTTTGCTTGTTTTCTTACTTGGATAGTGTCTCACTCTTATCATTTGTTGTTATTTTTAATTTAAAAAATTGAAAGATCTTATGTTCCATAAGTGAGTGAAACCATATGATAATTGTCTTTCTCTGCTTGACTTATTTCACTTAGCATAATCTCCTCCAGTACCATCCATGTTGCTGCAAATGTTGTGTAATCGTTCTTTCTGATGGCTGAGTAATATTCCATTGTATATATGGACCAGATCTTCTTAATCCATTTGTCTGTTGAAGGACATCTCGGTTCCTTCCACAATTTAGCTATTGTGGACAATGCTGTTGTGAACATTGGGGTGCATGTGGCCCTTCTCTTCACTATGTCTGTATCTTTGGGGTAAATACCAATAGTGCAATTGCTGGATCATAGGATAGCCCTATTTTTAACTTTTTAAGGGACCAAGAAATAGCAGGGAGATCAGTAAGAGAAGGAAGGGAAGAATGGAGGGGGGCTAAACAGAAGGGGGAATGAACCACGAGAGATTATGGACTCTGGGAAACAAACTGAGGGCTTCAGAGGGGAGGGGGGTGGGGGAATGGGATAGGCTGGTGATGGGTATTAAGGAGGGCATGTATTGCATGGAGCACAGGGTGTTATATGCAAGTAATGAATCATGGAACACTACAACAAAAACTAAGGATGTACTGTATGGTGACTAACATAACATAATAAAAATTATTTCTATAAAGTTGAAAGGTCTTTTCATAGGCAATAGATAGGGCAGATCAGAAGAATGGACTAGAGATTAGAGATGACAATCATGGTGAACTGAAGGTAGACCCAGCTATCAGTGGGTGAAGAATTTCAGTAGATAGACATGGCATCTGGGGAGTATGTTGAGAGGTGGCTATAGTTCAGAATAGGAAGGACCAAGGAAAGGGAGGTTCTAGCAGAAAACCTGCCAGTGATGAGACAAAATGTCTCATGTTGACTCAGGCAGGATCTGAGCATCATAAGAGGTCAGGAAGCATGGTCCTAGCTACTGGGATTCAGGAGCGTGACATCCAGTCTCTAGTGGGAGCGGTGATAGTTAGCAAGGGTATGGGATAGTTAACAAGTGCCCCAGATACTAAAATTGGAGTGCACTTGGGTAACTGTGGGAGAGATACAAGGCAATGATCTAAATAGGGATTCACATCACTATGGGAGGATTGGCCAGGTATACGAAGTTCTGAGTCTTTTGAGAAACTGGACTAAGGTCCCTGAAATTCTACTTGATGAAGTCTTAAATTGGTCTTAGGAATGGTATGGTGTTGATTCCAAAGGTGGAATTTGAGTGGCCTCTGTTGTGAAAAGAGGAGGAATGCTGGGGTAGGAAGCCAGGTGGAGCATTGCTCACTTGTTCACTTATTCACCCAACGTTGACTACATGAAAGGCATTCTTATGTTATTGCTACAATCCATGGTAATGCTGTCTACTTGTAGAATGAGTAGACAGTATGCCTACACACGCTCGAACACACCCACTCATTCACACACGCATGTGCTCATGTATACACGCATGGGTGGTTGCACAGGAGGAATGGCAAGCATTGGCCAAATGCCAGCTGGGAAACCCACGGTACTGAGCCTCAGGCACTGGGAGCCCCATGGATCAGTTCACAAGGTAGCCGCTAACATCAAAGACTGTCGGGATTGTTCCAGAACTGGGACAAAGGGTAGCTGTGACCCTGAGGTCTTGTGACACCAGAGAATAAGTTGATGCATTTCCTTGGGATTGAGAAAAAAAAATTCTAGATGGTATTTGAACAGCTGACCTAAGGACACAATGAATTGACCAAAGAGGGAAAGGGACTGATAAAAAAAAATTAAATAGTTCTTGATTTAGGTAGCAGCATGAGGGGTGTTATGTTTTGGTTTTTTTTTTTTTTCTAGCAGGAAAGGGGATTAGCAGCTTCTTTTTAGCATCTAAGAACAAAAAGACAGCCAGTCTCTCGAACTTGAACTTGCTTATTACAAGCCCTTATCATAAACCATCGCTCTCTGTGTATTGATTTCTAGCCAACGATTAACCAGATGTGACCTTAGAGCCTTGATAATAGCTGGGGAACTCACTCAACAGAGGGAAGCCTGCTAATTTATGAACAAAGCAGGTATTTACAGACCCCCTCAGCCTTGGGTGAGTACTTTTCCATCCAGGTGGCATAGGAAGTCACAAACACAGAGCTCTAATGGGTCCTTGAACGTGAGCTTGTGCTGACCATCTGGAAGAATGAGGTGGTCTAGACCTGACTGGAAATGATTTGTTGCAAAAATCACGAAACCAGCCACCTGCTGTGGAGCATTGAAATTCAGTGCCTATGTCCCCGCATAATAGGATTACTACTAATAATACCATTCACTCTTGTATATATTATACTTTACAAATTTATTTTATCGCCATTATCATGGCAATATTTTTCTGTATGATTCCATTTTTGTAAAGTTCAAATATAAACTCAAGTAAATTATAGTGTTTAGAGATGCATACTTAGGTGGTAACCATACAGCAAATCAAGGAAATGATCACAATAAAATCAGGAGAGCAGTGACTCTAGAGGGAGAAAGCAGGTGTGACAGCAAAAGTGTGATAGGGAAGGCGCACGTGTAGTCCTTCTGGGTGTAGGTCATTTCTTCCCATGAGTGGAGCTTGCTCAGGGATTCACTTTGCAATAATTTGTTAAACTGTACATTTATGACCTATGCACTTTGTGTACTTACGTATGCTTTATTTTACACACATCAAACAAACAAAAAGTCAAGAAAGAGTAGAAGTCAGTTCCTTCCTTTGTGTCATTTGAACCATAATTGGTTGTTAGTTATTGAGATTCTAGGCTAGAGATGGCTAAAGCTATATATAAGATAGGACTGCCTTGGGAGTATTGCTCATAAATTGACCATATTTCTTATTTTAAAAAATCTCCCCCCCCACACACATACATATAGTTCCAATTTGAGTGTCCCATGGAAGGACTAAGAGGCTTCCTCAAGATCACCAGGTAATGTCAGAGTTAGAACTGGATCTCAGAGGTTTTATTTCTGATGCCTCACATCTAACACTCTCGGGTGAGGATAATATTCCACTTACAGCTTAAAAAATTCCCCACATCTGTTTATTTCAGGTGGAACGGAGTTAGGTATTTGGCTAATTATGGAATTGTCCACTGGTTTTCAAACTTGCTTTAAAAGATGGGGACTGTTTGGCTCTGTACTTGTTAGAAATGATAAAGAAAGTTTCACTTGGCATTGTGAGTTATACCAGTAGGAAAGATGTTCCTGATTTCCTAGTAACAACAGCCTCTCAAAAAATTAGACTTTTTTACATATGAGATTCAATCTCATTATAGTATTTTTGTACACCAAATATATTATGTGTTCACTGTAAGATGTTTAGAAAAATTCAGGAAAGATAAAGAGGAAATAATAACCACCCATAACCCCAACTTGCGGACATGAGTGTTACTAAACTTTGGTATGTTTTTTGGTATGTTTGTTTAAAAAGTGTTTCCAAAACTTATATCCTAAAAAGATGGTTTTGAAAATCATATTAAAATATCTTACCAGTGTATTATGATTCTGTCTTCATATTAATAGTTCTTCTGTAACACAATTTTTAAGGTTCGTGTAATAGAATGTTGTGTAAGTGAATGTATCATGTTTCTTAAAAAGCCAATTTCCTTTTGTTGGCTCTTTAGTATTTTTCAATTACTGCTATTATAAATAATGCTGCAATAAGCATCTTTGTAAATAAATCTCTGCACACGCCCAGTATTATTTCCTTAGAATAAATTCCTAGAAGTGAAATCACTGGGTCTGGGTCAAAGGGTATGCACACGTTAAAGGCTTTTGTTATGTGTGCCAAATTGCCTTTCAGAAAGATTGTCTCAATTTATGCTCCCACAAGGAGTGTATAAAAGTGTTTTCCTCAGCCGTGCCAATGCTAGATATTCTCATTTAAAATGTAGGAAAAAAAAAAAAAGAAGAGATTTTGTTTACTAGTAAGGTTCCAGTTTTTTCGTGTGTGTGTGTTTTTTTAAGCCCTCATGTTGCTTTAATTCCTTTAGATCTTCAAGTAAAATTGTGTATTATCTCTTCTATAAGAGTCCTGATGATCAAACATCAATTACAGGATGAATAAACCTCTTTTGTACATATGCATTTAAAATTTTCCACATAAACCATGGAGGGAATCCATTATTAACAAAAAGGAGAATAGATTTTTTTAAAAATTTTTATAGTAATATTTTTTTATTATATTATGTTAGTCACCATACAGTACATCCCTGGTTTCTGATGTAAAGTTCGATGATTCATTAGTTGCGTATAACACCCAGTGCACCATGCAATACGTGCCGTCCTTACTAGTCATCACCAGCCTATCCCATTCCCCCACCCCCCTCCCCTCTGAAGCCCTCAGTTTGTTTCTCAGAGTCCATAGAATAGATTTTTGTCTGTGTTAACACTACGGCTCTCAACTGAGTAGCTTATTTACCTAACTAATGCCCCATTTGGCGTTCCAAGTACATTCACATATTGTTAAAATACCTAGCGATCATTCATAGAAATGAGAAGTCAAACAAGTCCAGTGTATCAATTTGCCAAATCCAACAATCTCCTTGGCAATGTGCTTACAAGACCCTATGGGGGACAGCAGGCATGAATAGGTTAGACAGCCCATTAGCTTATGAAAAGAGCTGTCGATGCCATCAAAATCTATTTGCCTGCATTTCACTGACATTTTTTTCTGATCTTATGGTGATAGAAAGCTCTTTCCCACATTCCTACTCAGGCACTCAGCGGAACGATGGACAGGTTAAATCCCAATAAAACAAATATTGCTACTATGCAAATCTTTCTATAACTGAAAGAATGTTAGGCCTCAGGTGGAATTCCATTTATTTCAAATATTTTTTTGATGTCATAAAATCCTAACACAACAAAATAATTGGGACAACGCTTGGGCCTACATTCTATTGGGATTTGACTTATTAGTGATAGTTTGATTAACGTGGCTTCTGGAAAGAAATCTCCTTTGATTAAAACAGCAGCCTGGGCGGGGGATGGGGGGGAGAAGAGCAGCTGGGGAGAAGTATGGACTTGTTCTTCGTTATTGCAGATCTCTAGAGGGTAGAACCGAGGTCAGTGGGTGGAAGTAACAGAGAGTCTGATTATAGATAATTTTAAGGAATAAATTTCTAACAATCAGGGTTGTGCCAAGAATGGCTGTCTTGTGAGTTAGGAAATGCCCTTTTACCCATCAAAGTCCAAGCTCCCACTGGAGGAGTGGTCAGGAATGCCAAGGAGGCGTTTCCTTTATTGTGGCGCCCAGGGTCTGTGTTGTCAGAGCAAGTCACGTGGACATAGTTGGGGTGGGTTGTTCTGCCAATGGCTGTTTATTAGTGACAAGAAACATGAGAAATTCCAAGCTCATGTTTTTCAGACGAGATCGAGTGCATTCAGGGTAGTATGGCCATAGACAGCTAATGTTTTTCAAATAGCTTATTCTCTTTCGTTTTTGAATAGTATGCTAGTCAAATGCAGATTGCCAAGGGGAAGACCTTCTTTGTCTGAGTTAGGCCATAGTGCCATGTTAGATGATTCCCCCAAACCTCAAAGGCATCAGAGCCTTTCTTGCTCACGGAAGCTTCACTGAAGGTCAGATGGTTCTCCAAGGCAGCTCCCTTTCCATCAGTGGTCTACTTTAATTTTGTGCATCTCTTGTCTCAAGAGGTGACGTCCAGGGCCTCCGTGGTGAGGGAAGACAAAGCCTGGAAGGCTCACAGAAACTCCTCGATGCCTTCACTTAGGCCACTTCCATTTACTACTGTCCCCTGGTCAGAGTTACATAGTCACCCAGCCCGTTAGGGCTGCAAAAGTACCCTCCTGTTTCCTTAGGAAGAGGTAAGTGAACTAGTCCTTGTGAATCCACAGCATTATTTTTTTGCCAAGGTGCCATAGATTTTCTGTACTTTTGTATCTTACCTTGAAGGAAACTATTTTCTTTACTGTACCATGGAACAAACTGGAGCATGACATCTACCTTACTGCACAGACAACTGATTTTAAGTCGCTTTAGCAGTTAACTTGCTCCACTGTTGCAAAAAGTTCGTCCTGTCTGAGAATTTGGGGGTGTGTATTTTCCGTGTACATCCATACCCTCTCTCCCGATGCTGTATTTATTTGGAGTAAAGTTACCAAAGACGGTTTCTGAACCTCTGGTATAATTCTTACATTTTTCTGACTTTCAGCTCTGGGTCCCTCTGGGCTGGGTCTCCTCAACACTTGCTGTGGAGGAAAAGGAGTGTGTTAGTTTCTTAGGGTCGTCGTAACAAGGCACCCCAACCTGGGGGGCTAAACCAACAGAAGCTTATTGTCTCACTGCTCTGCAGCCTGGGAGTCTGAGATCAGAGTGTTGCTTCTGCGGCTGTGAGGGAGAATCTGTTCGTGCCTCTCTCCTAGCCTCTGGCGATTTGCTGGCAGTCTTTGGCATTCCTTGGCTTGAAAAAGCATCTTCCTGATCTCTGCCCTCATCTTGACATGGCATTCTGCCTGTGTGTGTCTCTCTCTGTGTCCAAATTTCTCCCATTATAAGGACACCCATAATATTGGTTAGGGACCACCCTATGGACCTAACTTCAACGTGACAACCTCTGTCAAGACCCCGTCTCCAAATAAGGTCACATTTTGAGGCAAGAGACCTGAGTTTTGACCCACTTTCCTTTTTTAAGCCTGTGTGCTTTGATCTGTTAGAATGAGGGGGTTGGGCTGTTGAACTTTGAAGTTCTAGCCTGCTCTGAGACTCTGTTAGACGGTTGGTGACACTGTAAGCTGTCAAGGCATCCTGTTAGAAGAACCCATGGCTGGAAGCGTCTGTGTGGCTTTCTGGGTCCCTAATCTCCTGCTACGGCATGGCTTAGGTGCAAGGAAGAGAGGCCACACATCGTGGCTTACGTGCTGAGGGCCTTATTTTGGCAGGCAGGCTTGAAGGCAGGCTCTCTTCTCTTTCACACACACAGACACGTATATGCACACAGCTCTGTTGTTGGATAGGGGAGGTTGATATTTTTAATAATAGAGTTTTTTATCCCCTCTTTTTTTTTTTCCTGGAAAAAGATGAAATCATCCATTTATTCTGGACCAATTACAAGCACTAGAAAGCACGGGAGGAACAGAAAGCCTGATCACAAATAAATATACACCGGGGGCGGGGGGAACAGAGGAAACTGTTATTGATTGGCCTTGTAAAATCTGCTGCTGAATCGATAGCAATTTCTGGAAATGCCAGACATTTATTTTGTGTGGCTTGAACAGCGGAGATAATAATAAACGTACTTATGAAGTGAGTCTCTTGACACTCTTTCCTTGAGCCCCTTATAATAACACACATACATAATGGGTATGATAGCTCTACAAGCCATAACGAACAGACTTCAGATTTACAGCCCAGCTGCCCACCGCCGGCCTCCCCTCTGTGCCGGACATAGCATTCAAAGAAGTCTCTTCAAAAAGCACAGACAACTGAGCTGCAGGAAGAGATGGGAGAGATGTTCTCATCAGCTGTAGGAAGGCAGGCTGGGGCTTGTTCTCAGGCTCAGGGAAAAAAACCAGACGCTGAAACTGCTGGACTAGGCCTGGCCATTGGGAATTTCTGGATCTGCCCTCTCACCTGCACTATACACAGCCCCTCTCCGAGCTCTGTTCATCGTTTCTTTCTAACAATAGCAGCTTACCTTAGCTGTATACTCTCTCATCCCCGTCTGTCATCTGTGGTCAGTCTCTTCTCCCTACTTCATGTGCAAGGGCATTTGATAACCTTGTCAGGGCCATTATGGCTGAGAAAAGGCTCAGGGGTGTTACAGGGATGGGAAAGTTGCTCCATGTGCTTCAGTACAGTCAGAATAGTACCATTTATTGAGTACCTATGATGTGCTATGTATTTCACACTCATGGCCTCATTTATTTCTTACCACAAACTTTTGAATTACTATTATTCTTTAAACAATTTTTTGGTAAGAAACTGGGGTTCATCAAGGTTAAATAAGTTACCCCAGCTCATGAAGCTAGGAGAACAGCTAGATTTGAACTCAGATCTGGCTCTAGATTCTGTATTCTTTCCGTTCTGCTTTTGCCTGCTTAGTGCAAGCTAGGATGTTGGGAGATGGGATTGTAACACTCAGAGGGCCTTGAATGCCTGGTGAAGGCATGTCACATTATTCCTGTGCATTAGGGATTGTATGAAGGTTTCTTGGAAAATATAAATAGTACAATCAGAGCTAAGTTTTAGGGAGGTCGTATTTAGGGCAGATGGATGCAGGGAAACAGGTTAAGAGATCATATGAAAGGATACAAGAGCTGATGTGTTAGGGGGTTCAGACTAGGAGAGGGGCAATGGGATCACCAAAGAATGGATCTTGACAGTCACAAGAGTGGAAAATGTTTCCCCTTCTCTCCATTTTGTCTCATCCCGCCTCTGCCTCCTTTCCCAGCCACCTCACCTGCTCCTATTTTGGGATGGTGGGAGGATTCCCTGGAGAATATTCATTCCCAGCCTGGGCCTCTTGATGCAAAGTCATTCTCAATGATGATATTGGATACAGATGCCTGCTGAGCTGCGAATAGATGGAGATCACTTTTCCATCTCACTTCCTTAATACATCTCCATTTAGTATGGTGCTGCAAAGGAGAATTTGAACTGCTTATTTGGATGGCAGGAGAAGGTGTCCTTTTTGTAAATTGGTAGATTTCTCGATCCCTGGCTATGTCCCATCTCTTCATAATGAACCTGCAGTTTTGTGAGACAGTCCTCATGATGCTGAAAAACACAGTGTGTCTTTCCCTTGAGATCTGGATGGGTGTTGAGGATGACTCTTTCCCTCCAAGTACTCAAGGAACTAGCTCTCTTCAGATGTTAAGTCAGTCCCTGTTTCAGAAAAATAGCTGGGAGGGGCACCTGGCTGGCTCAATTGGTAAAGCATGTGACTCTTGATCGAGGGATTTTAAGTTCAAGCCCCAGGCTGGGTGTAGAGATTACTTTAAATAAATACATTAATTAATAAACTAATTAATATCTTAGAAAAATAGCTGGGAAAGAGCTCTCTGAAAACCTGAAAGTAAAAGAGACTTCTTGGGTGGACTATCACGTGAGGACCCACGTGAGTTAATTCTTCAGATGTCCTTTGTGCATGTATTTTGTGCCATACCCCATGCCAAGACCTATGGATGAAGCCAAGAAGAATTGTAAAGGGTTCCATCACTTAAAGAGCTCACAGCCTACTAGGGGACATAAGTTCATGTTCACAAATAATATCTATATGAGGTAATCTCTGGTCCACTCCACAAAACTGCCACAGGTAATAGAGGCCAGGAAAGTTCAAAAGGAAATAGAAAAGATAGTTTGCCATTTTTTTAGTGGCCCTTGAATAAGAAGGGGGAAAAATGAAACTTTGAGGTATTCCAGGTGTAGACAATGACAGCAGCAAGGTACGGCAGTGAGAAAGCACAGAGTGTGTGAGGAGTCCCAGAGAAGAATCCACTTCACTGAGATCCCAATTCATGGAGATCCACTGGGCCTCAGTGGAAGGGGGGGTTAGGAGATTGAAAAGGTGGATTACAGGAAACTTTAAACACCAGGCAGATGCAACAACTTACACACAAAAATTTGACAACTTAGTTGAAATGGACCAATTCCTCAGCAACTACCACAACTTAAATAATATGATAAGATAACTTGAATAACCCTATAATTACTAAAGAAATTGCATTCACAATTTTAAAACTCTCAAAAAGGAAATATCTAGTGTCAGATGGTTTCACTGAAGAGTTCTTCCAAACATTTAAAGAAGAGTTAACACCAATTCTACACATTTCCTAGAAAATAGAAGAGAAGGAAATAATCCCCAACTCATTTTATGAAGGTAGCATTACCCTGATACTAAAACCACACGAACAGTGCAAATAATGACAACTACAGACTAATGGCTCTCACGAATATAGAGGGAAAAATTTTATTTAAAAAAACCCACAAAGTATAAAATAGAATTCAACAATTATGAAAAAGTTACATGCTATGACTAAGTAAGGTTTATTCCAGACATGCCAGACTGGCTCCAATATTAAAAAGTCGATTAATGTTAATCCACCGTATTCACTGTCTAAATAAGAAAGAACAAATGATCATCTCAGTCAATGTAGAAAGAGCACATAACAAAATTCAAGACTCATTCATGATAAAACCTTTCAGAAATCTATCATTAGAGGAAAATATCATCAACTTGGTAAAAGAATATCTACAAAACCCTATAACTACTATTATACTTAATGATGAAAGGCTGAATCCTTTGTCCCTTAGATCAAGAATTGGGCAGGAATGCTCACTCTCACCTCTTTTATTCATATTGTTGGAAGTTCCAGCAAATGCAATGCATCAAGAAAAGGAAATGAAAGGAATAAGGTTAAGAAAGAAAAGAAAATTGTCCCTATTTGTAGATGACATGATAGCTACATAGAATATTACAAGGATTCCAAAACAAAACAAAGCAACCTGTCTTAGAACTAATAAGTGAATTCATCAAGGTTGCAGGATACAAAATAAACATACAAAAATCAATTGTATTTTTCTATAGTAGCAATGAACACACAGACATTGAAATTCAAAATATAACATCACTTACCATCACTCAAAAAATAAAATATTTAGATGTAAATGTAACAAAACATGTACAGGACTTGTACACTGAGAAGTATAAAGTGCTGAAGAAAGAATCACAGGAGATCTACAAAGACGGAGAGACATACTATTTCTGTTCATTAATTAGAAGACTCAACATAGTTGTACTAGTTTTCTATTTCTGCTATAAAAAATTACCACACACTTGGTGACTTAAAACAATACAAATTTATTTTCTTATAGTTTTGGATTTCTGAAGTTTGAGATTGGGTCTTATGAGGCTGACATCAAAGTATTGTCAGGACTGGTTCTTTCCAGAGGCTCTGGAGGAAGAATCCACTTCCTTGCTTTTTCAGCTTCTAGGAGACACCAGCATTCCTTGGTTTATGGACCCTTCCTCTGTCTTCAAAGCCAGCAGCATAGTACCTTCCAAGCTCTTTCTGTCCCCTGCTTGCATCATCACACGTCCGTTCCTCTGATGTGATCCTTCTACCTCCTTTGTATTGGGACCTTGTGATTACATTGAGCCCATCTGGGTAATTCACAAAAACCGTCCCACCTCCAAGTCTTTAATCACATTGTCCAAGTCTTTTTTGTCATATAAAATAACATACTAGTAGTTTCCAGGGCTTGAGACGTAGAAATCTTGGAGGGGCCATTATTCTGTCTCCCATACTAGTAAA
Organism: Ailuropoda melanoleuca; assembly: GCF_002007445.2. Taxonomy (NCBI): domain Eukaryota; kingdom Metazoa; phylum Chordata; class Mammalia; order Carnivora; family Ursidae; genus Ailuropoda; species Ailuropoda melanoleuca. The sequence goes on from NC_048218.1 coordinate 76,540,784, forward strand.
GCCTTCAATTTCCTCCAAACTGATGTACAGATTTATCACAATTCTTCTCAAACGTACAGTAAGATTTTGTTATGTATCAACTCTAAAATTTATATGGGAAGGTAAAGAAACTTGAATAGTTAAAAACAACTTTGAAAAAGAAGTATCAAGTCAGAGGAATCTGTCACCCCATTTCAAGATATATTATACAGCTATAGTAAGCAAGACTGTGTGGTATTTGTAGAGAGATGGACACACAGATCAATAGAACAGAATAGAGAGCCCAAAATTGACTCACACAAATATGACCGTCTTTTGACAAAGGTACAAAAGCAATCCAATGGGGAAAAGCAAACAAAGGAACAGACCTCAACCTATGTCTCACACCTTACATGAAAATTAACTCGAAATAGAACATAGATTTAAATATAAAACATGAAATTATAACACCTTTAGATACAAAAAATAGAAAATATCCTAGGTCTAGAACTTGTATCTAGAACTATATCTAGCACTAAGCAGAGTTCTTAGACTTGACACCAAAAGCATAATCCATAAAAGAAAAAAATTGATAAATAAAACTTCATCACAATTAAAAAAAAACTTGCTCCATAAAAAGTCCTGTTAAAAAGATGAAAAGACAAAGTACTCATTGGAAAGACAATATTTGTGAGCTATTGAAAAATACCTGTCAAATAATTAATATCTAGAATATATATTTAAGACTCTCAAAACTCAAAGTTTAAAAAACAGTCTTAAGGAGGGCATGTGTTGTGATGAGCACTGAGTGTTTCATGCAACTAATGAATCATTAAACACTACATCAAAAGCTAAAACAAACAATCTAATGTGAAATCAACAAGAGACATGAAGAGACATTCTACCAGAGTATGTACAAATGGCATGTAAACGCACAGAAGCATATTCAACAGCATTCGGGTTCAGGAAAATGAAAATTAAAAACACATGACATATCACTATACACCTCTTGGAATGGCTAGGATGACAAAAGATAATGACAACACCAGGAGCTAGCCAGTACGCAGAGAAACTGGTTTGCTCATAAATTGCTGGTGGGAATGTAAAGTGATACAGTCTCTCTGGAAAATAGTTTGGTAGTGTCTTAAAAAAATAAAAAGTTAACATGTAACACCATATTCATTTATTCCAGAGAAATGAAGATTTATGTTCACACAAAATCCTGTACACAAGTATTTATAGCGAACTTGTTTGTGATAGCTCCAAGCTTGAAACAACTCAAGTGTCTTTCTTTTTTTTTTTTTTAAAGATTTTATTTGTTTATTTGACAGAGACAGCCAGCGAGAGAGGGAACACAAGCAGGGGGAGTGGGAGAGGAAGAAGCAGGCTCATAGAGGAAGAGCCTGATGTGGGGCTCGATCCCATAACGCCGGGACCACGCCCTGAGCCGAAGGCAGACGCTCAACCGCTGTGCCACCCAGGCGCCCCTCAAGTGTCTTTCGATGGGTGAATAAACTGTGATATAGTCATACATGGAATAGTACTCAGCAATAAAAAGGAGCTAACTTGGTAATACACAACCTGGGTGAATCTCCTTATAAGAATTATCCTGATAGGAAAAAAACAAATCTTAGCAGGTTACATGTGGTGGGAGTCCATTTGCATTACATTCTTGAATTGGCAAGATTTTAGAAATGGCTAACATAATGGTGATTGCCAGGAACTAAGGAGGAGATGGGAGAGAGAGTGAAGTGGGTTTGACTATAAAGGGCAACATCAGAGATCCTTGGGGTAATGGAAATATCAAAGTCTCGGTCTTGACTGTAAGAATACCAATATATTAGTTATAATATTGTGCTATGGGTTTGCAAGATATAAACATTGGACAAAGGGTACACAATCTCTCTGTATTTCTTCCAACTCCGTATGAATCTACAAGTACCTCTAGATAAAACATTTGATTAAAAAAAAGCTCAGAAGAGACTCAAGCTAGGATGCTGAGGGTTTTGGAGGGGGGTGATGCAGAAAGGCATGAATGAGAGCAACAATTCAGGGAGCTCTTTTAGCTCTTTCCCCCTGCCCTGAATATGATATGCCTGGATTGACTGAGGTTGTTGGCATGTCTCTGAGTGACAGCATCCCTCTCATTTGTTCACTTACTTAATAAGCATGGTGAGGGACTTCTCCACCTAGTATCCATGGGTGGCTTGAAGGATTGTCCTATTCTGATCTCCTTCAGTGGCTTCTGGCAGGAAGTCAAGCAGACATTTAAAAAAGACTTTGAGGGACTGAACTATGTCTCATTGGTCCCAGTGATAAAGTTTGGGGAAGTCACACCAAGAACTCTTCTCAAAGTCTCTAAAGCAGTGAGGAGGTGGTCGTGGAGCATCATGGACATGAGCTGCATATGAACTTGCCCACTAAGTCCACAGGACTGATAAAGAGAAAGGATAAAAAGTGAAAGCACATTAGCTTCTAGAGTGAGGGTGAGGCCGTTCTCTCCCCTCCTTCACGCCCCCGTCTACAGTCACATGTACACTCCACCCTCAAGGATGAGCCAGGGTCAAAAGCAAGTGTCTGATGGACTCCTGGGGTAGAAAGGGAGATTTCGCAGGGCTGAGCTGATAGCTTGGATGGTCTGTCCCTGCTGCTTGGGAGGGGCTCTACTTGGAAGGCCACTGACCCTGGGAAGTGTGGGAGGGGGGCCTCTGGAGAGTTTGGTTCTGCTTTCAGCCTGTAGCCTGAGCAAAAGGAGACCTGTTGAGTGCGAGCTGCCCAGCTCAATAGGAACCCAACCGAGACCTGGGGGCCAGGCCCAAGCTTGTGGTGATAACGTTGCTCTTCTGTCTGACTTTGCCACTGTCTGGCTCCCTCAGGAAGCGTCCATGGCAGTTGGCTTGAGGGTTTGGATCCTGGATCCAGATTCCAGATGAGGGAGAGACAGAGACAGAGGAGACAGAGAAAGAGGAAACAAGTAGAAATATATTTATATGGTCACTTCTTTCCTTTCTCTTTCTTTCTATGTGTCCCTTGCTTTTCCTTTCCCTGTCTTCATTACCAACCTTAACCCCCGGTACAGGCTTCTGTTGTCGTTTTGTTTTATTTCTCATTTTAATCCTTGTCTTGTTTTATATTAATTTTTATCTGTTTGTTTGTTTGTTTGGTTGGTTGGTTGGCTTAGTTTGGGTTTTGAGTAAATGATAGATTCTCTTGGTCAGTTCTAAGTCTGAATAATGGCATGCAGGACTCTCCCCGGCCTCCACTCCCTGCTTCTTCCCCCTTCCCCCTTTCTCCCTCAGGTCTAGCCATGCCTGACCCCTCACTGTTCCCTGCACGGGCCAAGGAGGCAGCACCTCAGGGCCTTGGCATTTACGCTTTCTTTTGCAGGCTTCCCCACCCCACAGATCTGTCCACATGGCCTGCTTGCTCACCTCTTCAGGTCTTAACTTACATGGCACATTTTCAGGGACATTGTCGCAGAACATCTTACATAAAATTGTGTCACCTCTACCTCCAACACTTCTTACCCTCTTCTCGGTTTTCTGTATTCTTCAAAGCATGACGACTCTCCAGCACTCTGTATTTTACTTTTATCTCATTCCCTATCTGAGTTCCTCAGTTCGATGTACGCTTTACGAAAACACAGCTTTTTGACTGTTGTGCTCACTATGGAATGTGTCTAGCACAAAGCCTGGCAGAGGGGAGGCTGTATCAATAAATATTTGATAAATGAATGAATGGAACGAGGGAGTGAATAAAATTCTTTCAAGTGTTAGGTAGAACATATGAATATATGCTATATATTTTTAATATTTTAAATTAGTATATTATTAATCAACTTAATAATTACTAAGTATATCTTTTATTGTTTAATTAACCTGAGTATAATTGATTTATATCAAAGACGTGTATTAAGTATATTTTAAATAAATATACTGTATTATGTATATTCAATAACATAAATTAATTATTTAAAATATACTGCAGTAATAGGTATATTGAATTGAGGATATATTTATATTTTAAATAAATATGCTGAGTGTATGTAAATCTATTTATCTATGTAATATGTAATATTACAAGCTTTATTTGTTTTAAGTCTATGACCTTGAAAATAACCCTGGATTGGAGTTTGAAGGGTTGAGGTCAGTTCTGGCTTCTTCAAAACAGATCTCATGGCAAGAAACATTTCATCTCCTTGCCTTGGTATCTGTACTTGTGAAATAGGCATAATATTCCCTGTGTGCCTCACAGGATTATTATGGGAATCAAATAAAATATTGGACAGGCAAGTGTAAAAACTAAGAGGCAAATCACACACACACTCTAAGCTCTGAGAGGGTGAAGCACTGTTAGAGCCACGTTTAGTTATGAAACCGAAGAATTCAGAAAGTGCCCTTCCTTGTCCTAGTGGTTCTAGAAACACAAACTGTGACGAGAGAGCTGGGTATTCTGTGGGCCTTAATCTTCCTGTGATCCTGTGAGGTTGTCTGAGAGACTTATCTTCTGAAACCCGAGTGTAATTTGGGAACTTATCCGGAGTGTTTCATGAGGGGAAAGGAGAGCAGAGCCCAGCGTGTCATGGAATATTCCTTCCTTTCTTCCATTCCCCCCAAGCCCCGAGCTGTTGCATTTCTTGCTGTGTATTATTGACAGAGGAAATGCTGATTCATGGTCTGAGTTACAGGAAACCTTGTTTCCTGGTGAAGAAACAAGCCGGGTGGTGCTGCCAGAGCTCTCCTCTGCCAGTTTCTGCCACATGCCCTTCTCCTGGGCCTGGCCCCAGAGCAACTGAGGAGGGGTAGGGCCAACTCGGGCTTAACCAGTGAGGTCACTTTCCCTTGGAACTGAATCCAGCACAGGCTCCTCACTGTGCCTCTCCAGACCCTTCCGGCTCTGACCCCACGATACCTTTCCATCCCATCTCCCACCGCTCCCTCTTTGCACCCTGCGCTGCAGCCACACGTGACTACTCCCCGTTCTCTGTGAACACCTTGTATTTTCCAGTTGCTATGCCTTGGCTCGCGATGTGCCCTGCCTGGAATGGCCCCTGACCCAGTGTCGGCTCATTGAAATCCTACCCATGCTTCACCTCTGCTCAGGGCTACCTGCTCTGTGAAGCCTGCTAGGTTGCCCTCTATTATTTTTGTTGTCTTTTTGGTAGGGGTATTTTCAAATATGCACAAACGTGGACAGAGCTGTAGGGCCAACGTCCACGTACCTACTTCCCAGCCTCAACAATGAACTGATTTCTCTTCACTAGCACTCAATCGCTCCTTCTTTGAGCTCTGCTGGGAACTCTTATGTTCTGTGCTTCACTCATATTTGCTGAATTGTGTGGGACGAAAGTGAGTCAGTGGATTTAGAATGCTGTTTACCCACCTCCCACAATGGGGAAACTGAGGGCCCAAGAAGTGAAGTGAGTTGCCCAATGTCATAAGACAGGTAGTGACAAGCTGAGACCAGATTTTTAGGAAGGGCTTCACAGTCTAATTGGGAGGTGTGGGTAATATACTCATAACAAGTATAAGCTATTGGAACTCAAGTACTGTAAGTGTTCAGGTTAAGTGATTAATAAGTATGTGTTGAATGAATAAGTTAATCTTCTTTCCAGTTGATTAATAAGATGACCCCTTAAGCTGAGCCCCAAGCAGCCCCCTGGTCCTCTCCATGCTAGAAGCTGATGTCAGCATGGCGAAGGCTCTGGGGATACCTGATTTTTGTGGACAGAAAGGCCAGTGAGAGTTAATGGAAAGTTTAAAATGATAAATAGTTTCAAATACGTTCTGGTTATTCCAACATGGGGTAGTGAGTATGTATTCTGAAGAACTAAATGGCACCGAGTTAATTTGGACTTGAAAGTAGGAAGGGAAATTAACAGAGCCTTACTTTCTGTGACTGGGAGTACATGTGTCAGATCATCCAGGAGGAAGGCATAGAAGAAAGTGTGGACAGATAAAGCAAGAAATAAAAAGCCAACAGGGGCAAATGGCAATTTTTCATCTTGATCCAGATTTGGCTCAAACCTTGATTTTAGAAGTACAGCAAGAAGTTGTCTGGATGTCCAGTCCGTGACACCCTGATTTACTATGTCAAAAAGAAAGGAGGGATCTGGTCATCAGCCAGGAAGCTGTGCCAATGGGGTGGAAAACACAATGTGTGCGGATTTTCCTGATGACATAGGGTTAAAACATAATTTGAGAATGATTTCCTTGAAAAAAATCTCTTGAATCAGATTCTTTTTCAGGGTTACATATAATCAGTGCCTAATCACTGTATTTCTTTGTGGGGGAACTAGATGGTGGAGAGAGAGAGAGAGATGTAGGGGGCAGGACCAGGCCTCCATCAGGCACTCTTTCTATACAGTTCACTGACCCATTAAAACAGTGGCAGTCACACCAATGCCTAGGTTGCAAGGAGGTTCCGAGGTTCACCGAAATAGTAGACAGTGATTTGTAAGCTGGGAAGTGCCTCGGGAAGGTCATGACATCTGCCATTTCTAGAAGCACACTACTAGTAATTTGATGGCACAGGAGGCATTGCCCTCAAGGCAAGAGGGGAGAAGAAGAAAGATAGAGAAGGGTTATTAGAAAGATGGGCTCACATTTCACATTTTAGCGTGGGCCAGAGACCTGGGTAAAGAGACTATAGGAGAAAATTCTGGAACTTTTGTTCCTCACTCCCATTTGTCACCCTCTGTTGGTATCCCTGTGAAGATGATCCTTAAAGACATCAGCATGAAAGCAAGGTTTCTGTGTCTATTTTAGAGACAGCATGTCAAGCGGTGGGTATACGGAGGAAGTGGAGTAGTGAGAACTGTTTTGCATTCGGTAGGTAGTCTGGAATTGTGAATAGAGGAAAATGGGTAGAATTTATGGATCCTGTAAGGAGAAAAGAGGATTTAAGGTTTAATGGACAGATGGATGGGTTGTATTCCCATTTGGGCTGTGAGAATGCTTCCGAGTGCAGGCAGGAACAAAATACTGCTAAAAGGAGACCCATGACAGTCACCAAGATAGATAGGGTTCCACTATAGCAGATGATGATTTGCTTTCTGAAATCCATGAGAAAACATTTCCTCTTAAAAGAAAAAAAAAAAAAATCCCTCCCCCACCCCATCACGCATGCTCACTCACCTGTTTATTTTCCTAATGAGTCTTTCTTCAAGGGCATATACAGGTAGGTGTGGGCTGGCACTAAGTAACCATTACAAACTCCAAAAGTGGTCCTAGTACAGCAGATTGGAATTTAACACCACCATGGGGCAGGGCACTTGCTCAGGGCTCTGAGGAGCACAAACTGGAATAGGAGTTGAGCCCTCGAAATGCTTACACCTTAGCTAGCGGGCATGGTTTTGAGCCTTCGAAACAAGAAGGGAAGGCAGGGCTTCCTTTTTTAGCTGCACAGGATTCATCTTCTGCCACCACTGTCTTTGTGACAGGACAACAGTGTTTCCAAGCCAGAAGCATTCAAGGAGTGGCGTGAAGGGCATGGTCATTTAGGGCCTGGAAGATTTCCATCCGAGAGCTCAGGTGAAGGTTTTGGCCCTTGGAGCCTACATCCCCAGGAGGGAGCCCAGCAGGAAGAAAACGCTTTGGCTGTGCTGAGCAGAACTCATTAGTGGTGGGGTCAATCCTGAGGTTAATGTATATTTGTTAGACTTTTTTGTTTCCTGGTGTCATGTTTCCATGCCTAAGCCTAGAGTTGCTCTGTAGACTTTGGCATGGATTTAGCGGCGTTCTCGCTGAAAGGCGAGGCCAGTCTGCGTATGCAAGAAAACTTCTGAGGTCTGCCCTTAAAAGAACTACACGTGACTGTTCAGGTCAGACAACCAGGCCTCGAGAAGGTACTGAAAGAATGAAGGGTCCATGCTAGTGTGTTTGCAAATGTTTCACGAGAGACTCTCCAGCGGAAAGAGTCTGATTGGAGGGTTTGTTGATTTCTGTGGTGTCAAGAGTCCCCCTACGGCCAAGTTCAAGCTACCAACAGGAGGGTCCCTGAGTGTGGAGTGTGGAAGGGCACACCACCGGCCACAGTCAGAGCAGACACAGAGGGACTCACTCAGAGGAGCAGGAAGAGCTGGAACTCAGAGACCAGACGAGGCTGTGAGGTAGGTGTGGGTGTGGGCAGTGGGTGTGGACAGTGCCAGCAGCATATGAAGACAGGTGGGAGGTGACAGGCCAGGTGGCAGTTAGCATCGTGCCAGCTATAATGGATAGTCATCTGAAGAGAAACAGCTACTGTTCACTGAGCAAGAGTATGTGATCAGCCCTGTGCATGGTCACAAACTGTCTCCAAACATCTCTGCCAGGGTATTTTTATTCCTATTTTGCAGATGGGGAGATTGAGGCCTAGAAAGATCAGATGGTTGGTCAGGTAACAAGTAGTGGAGTGAGAATTCAGATCTGGAGTCTGTTTCCACTACACCAATAAGGCAGGGAGACACTGGGGGCAAGTCCTGTTCCCAAATCTATTGGACAGGATATGTGGCTGCTGGTGGCTGATGAGAATTCCTGGGAGTCCTGACAGCTCGGTGGGAATGAGGACACCAGTGGATTATGGAATCAGGGATTCAGTATAGGGGATAAGATGAGTCACAGGACCTAGGGTGTGCGGTCAGAAAGGACAGACTCGAGACTGGGCCACAGTAACAGCTCTTAGCCTGGAGCAGAGCTGCACACCAGTAAGTTGGGTGCTTTCAGAGCATCAACTGGTCAGGGTGTCAATCCTGGTTGTGGCCTTGGGTCCCCGAGAAAGGGCCCTTCATGGGATGACTACGGACATCTGTGTTTTATATCAATATGATGTCTACAGTACTTCAAAACTGTAATACAGACTATGGAAGCTCATTTGAAAGTGCAAATAAGCATTTAATTAATATATTACTTGTGACCCTACATGACTCATGGGCAGAGTAGAGGCTGTGGTGAGCTGCGTGCTGTGGAAGGCATGAAGGCTGGGTGAGGGGAGCCATGCGACCACTGTGGGGCTGGAGGTCCAGGTGAGTGAGCTGTTGTGGGAGGGGTACAACCAAGTGTCCAGAAGTTGGTGAGATAAGGGATAAGATCCAGAAGGAGAGAGGGAAGAAATTGTATTAAAGAAAACTAGAGTTGTGCTAAAGAAAACCAGAGGAAGACCACCTTCCATTTGGAGGATCAAGAAGGTCCAATTCTGGAAGAACCCAAAGGGCCTCCTGAGACTTCAGGTGGGGCTAGCTCAAAAGGGAAGCCTGACTGGTGATAGGTCACTGAGGAATCAGACTTACCTTCACCAGTATTTCTTATCTGTAGATAGTTTATGTTCTGAAGCTCCTTTCCTGAGTAGGAGAGTTTACTCGTAGCATTTGTGTTTTAAACTACAGTGGCACAGGGTGGGAAAAGAGGGTCTAAGATAAAGAAACCCTGTGGGAGATTGAGGGGAGCCGTTGTCACTATGGATGTCCCATCTATGAGAGACAAGCCTCCCTCCTCACTCTTGGGTACTAGCAGCCCAAATCCGTGCCCTTACATGGGTGATTTCATTTTACCCTGTGAATACGTGGCGAAGGGAGGATCTGACCCTCGGACACTCTTCAGAGACAGAACCTATCTTATGAGGGCATACCATGTGAAATGGTCTTTCTTTTACATCATTCAGATTGAATATTGGTAATTCTACCTCCAACTCTTTTGACCTCCGGGCCCTGAGAATGTCCTAGGGGTAAACAGATCTTGCTGTTCCAGTGAACAGACCCAGTAATCCATCTCAGCTGCAATGTGATGTCCTGCCTCTTGTGCCCCATGGGATGCCAACAGTAGGAAAGAACTTCTTCAGAAACACAGGTGATGAATGTGCGAGATTTTTCAAACCTGCGGCAGTTCCCGGAACGGATTCCCTTCAGGTACTGGCCATGGTTAGAGACCCAGAAAGGGATGGCCCAGATGGTGAGCTTCTTGAGAACCAGCATGGTTTCTGGCACATAGTGTTCAGTAAATGGAGAACAAAGAACTTACGCTTGTGGAAGATTTCACACTGAGGTTACATAATAATATAGCCCTCCCCTGGTGAGTACGCTCACCACTCACCAGCTCAACCTCCTGGCACATGGTCGAAGCTCTGGACCAGAGCAAATTTTGGCAGAGCAAATGGTGCTGAGGTGGAAGAGTCAGCATTTGCCTAAATTGTTCTTCCATTGGCTGAGCCAGGTGACTTCAGGAATATTGCTTACACTTCCTAGGGCCTCTGTTAAGTGGGAAGGTTTATTCTTTCCAGCTTTCTCTCTGGATAATTGGGAGGATCTTAACAGCTTCGAGAAAGTAAGTCTTTGTGAGTATAGAAAGAAAAAGCAAAACAAAACGCTTGAGGGAGGCAACAAAAGCTTTAACCTTGTAGGCAAAAGAGGGACAACATGGCGGCTAGTTTGGGAGTCTGGGAAGGCTCACCATTAGTGAGATAGTAGATGGGTCAAAGGGGAGAGTGATAAAGCATTCCTGACACTTTGCCCAAACCTGGCCCAGTACCCGACTTTCTGCTGAAGCCACATTGCCCTGTGCCTGCGGCCTCTGACTCAGGAAGTTCACCTGCTGCAGAGCGCAATTAGCCGCAGTGCCCACCACCACAGCTGTGGGCTTCCTGCCCCTGCCTGCCCCTGGCCCCTGTCAGCCTCATTCCTCCCCACCTCCCTCCCCCTTTCTCCTTTTTGGAACAACTGTGCATAATCCCCTCTCCCCTTCCTGCCCCTTCCCCAACGCCCCCACCTGCCCTTTCTGACTCTGTGCCAGCAGCTGGTCGGTGAGCAGTGCCAAATCAAACAGATGTGTGTGGTATTGGCCGGCACGTGTGACCAGGCTCTCTGTCCAGCCCGGTCCCTGAGCAGGGCTCTCTCTTGATGGTTGAGGGCTGGACACCCCCTCCCCCGTCAGGGGCACTGCGGGGGCACTGCAGGGCCCGAGCAGAGAAGCGGGCACCATGGCCTCCTGACTGCCTTTGTCTCCCTCCTCCTCTTGGCAATGTTTCTATTTCTCTCAGTGCAGTACCTCTTACCCTTCTTCGTTACTTGTCTTGTCTTTTTGTTTCTTATTAAAAAAAAAAAACTTCAATAATCAAACTCATGAGACTTTTATACACTGCATTAGAAAAGAAGGCAAAACAGGGTCTTTTAAACCAGGTTTTAAAGTTCAAGTTCTCCTAGGTGAATCAAAGACATCACAACAGGCCAGAAACCAGCCAGAAGAAGAAAAGAGCTGGTCGGCTTCACCACAGCCCGCCCGAACTGGGGGCCTTCAAGATGTCACTTCCTTCCTTCCTTTCTTAGTCAGTGGCATGCAAAATTCATGGTAATTCTCAGAAGTCGGTACCCTTACAAGCAAGTGTCTTTGATTTTTCTGTACAATTGGCTAATTCTACTCACTCCCACCTACCTGTCTAAGTGGCCATGACTTGAGAACAGCAGCAATTAAGCCAAGAGAGCCCCATGACACATCAAAGCCCTCCGGCATCGAGAAACCTCATTGAAAATAGATTTAGAGGGTCTAACATCATGATACAAAAATGGCTCGGTGTTTTAAAGTGTATATTTCCGTATAACTCTACGAAGTGAAATAGCTTCCATTCTGTGTAGTTGCTAGCTGCGAAAAGGTCCCAACAGAAACGAAAAACAATAACAGCAAAATAGTAACTCATACTCCGGACCATAGTCTTAAATGTTGATAATGACTAGTGGCTTACCTGAATGTCTCCACATTCCACAAACACGCATGCCTTTGGCATTTGCCAATTGAATAGAAAGTACAGGATTATTGAATTAGGCCTTGCGTAGGTTTCTTTCTCTTTTTAAAAAAAATTTTTTTTATTATATTATGTTAGTCACCATACAGTACATCCCTGGTTTTTGATGTAAAGTTCGATGCTTCATTAGTTGCGTATAACACCCAGTGCACCATGCAATACGTGCCCTCCTTACTACCCATCACCAGCCTATCCCATTCCCTCACCCCCCTCCCCTCTGAAGCCCTCAGTTTGTTTCTCAAAGTCCATAGTCTCTCATGCTTCATTCCCCCTTCTGATTACTCCCCTTTTCTTTATCCCTTTCTTCCCCTACCGATCATCCTAGTTCTTATGTTCCATAGATGAGAGAAATCATATGATAATTGTCTTTCTCTGCTTGACTTATTTCACTTAGCATTATCTCCTCCAGTGCCGTCCATGTTGCAGCAAATGTTGAGAATTCGTTCTTTCTGATAGCTGAGTAATATTCCATTGTATATATGGACCACAGCTTCTTAATCCAGTCATCTGTTGAAGGGCATCTCGGTTCCTTCCACGATTTAGCTATTGTGGACAATGCTGCTATGAACATTGGGGTCTTGCGTAGGTTTCTGTATATTGCTTAAGAGAGTGGCCACATTGAAGAAGTAATAAATTTTAAGAATGAATTTCCCATTTTGCCCTGACTTCCAGGAATCTCAGAGCCGAAGCTGAATCTGACGCCTAATCCAACAATTATATTAGCCTTGCCATTTCTTTTTGCTTTAATTCGAGTTTCTTGTTCTAGTTTTGTTTATCGCTCAGTGTACATCTTCTTTTATGTCATAAATTGCCCCAAATTCTTTTTGGAAAGAAGGACGGTATACCAAGTGCAGGGAATCCCATAAAAACGACTTCTAGTAATGATGATGATAATGATTCATGACACTTCACTTTCTACCTTTAATTAGTTATTTATGTACTTGTTGTAAGGTTCTCATTAGTCTGCAGATTCCCTGAGGGCCGAGTCGGGTTTCGGGGCGCAGCATCTCCCCTGGGGTGGGTGTTTAGCAAGATTCTGCTGGATAAATACAGCCTTCAGGTGAATCTTAGAGGAAATAGATTGAGATTTTCTTCCCCTTTCTTTTCCATTCCCTTCCTCTCCCTTTTCTCTTCAGCAAAGACTCTATTGATGTAACTTCTGCAGACAGGCAGCTCTGAGCTAATATATGGGGCTGCTACCACGGCGCTGGGTGAGAAGCGATTTTCTTCTCTTTCCCCTTTGAAGACCATCGTAAATTTTTCCTTTCTCTGCATTGTTCTCTCCTTCTTCCTGAATAAGACTCAGTAATGTTCTCCTACATAAATAATAACCACTTACATTTACATAAGCACCGGTAACATTGGCACATCCCTTCCAGAAAGGATTTGAGATGGGCGTCTTAGGGGATTTTAAATTTTACAGCGTACTCTCGGCTGCGCTGGCGGCCGTTGGTAGCTAATATTTATTGCGTGCTCACCTTGCGCCAGGCACTCGGCAAGGCTTTTTTGGACACTCTCTCATTTAGTCCTTACGGTGACCCTTTGGAGGAGCTGCTGATGTCCCCACTTGCCATAAGAACGGACGGTGAGCCTCCTGAGCTTGCCCAGGGTTGCATGGGTAGGAAGGAGCAGGACTGGGGTTTGACCCCTGACTTCTGAGTACAAAACCCAGGCTTCTACCCTCTCTACATATACTCCCTTTGGGTCATTGCTCCAACCCAGTGAAACAGGCAAAGTGGGGGCAGTGAACCCTGTTGTACAGATGAGAGAAAGAGGAAGAGCAGCGCTTGAGTGCCGATGACATCCAGGGCATTGCGCTTTGCTCAAAATAGTTCATTTGCTCCCTCTGGTCAGCCCACAAGGCAAGCAGCAATGTCTGTGTCACAAATGAGGGGGCCAGAAGCTATGAGCGCTGAATTAACTGGAACAGGCACCTGGATGAGAAGGTAGGATTTGATCCTGGGTCTGTTTGGCTCTAAAGTCCATGTTTTCCCCCCGGACATGTGGAAAAACTGGCCCAAATTCACATCATGGGGTTATGAAAACAACACCAAGTTTGGTCTAAATGAGAGTTCTTTTAAGTGCCCTTTTCAGGTTCTGGTGTCCTGCTGGGGTCAAAAAGTGCAGCGTCTGTCTGGCTACTGAGTGTCTTTCCCCACGTGACCTTGGGTGGGGGGGGGCATCTTATTATGACTTGACAAGGCGGATGCAATTGAATTTCCATCTCATTCAGAGCAGAGAGAGAATAGCTTTGGGAACGAGGCTAGTTTGAAACAAGGGCTCCTGAAGCTAATTAAATGCTAGGCTGGAGCTATGCTTTTCATTCCTTAAGAATGTTCGACCTCATTAAATAGGAAAAAGCAAGTGGAATTTTCTGATTTTTTTTTTCAGGTTCTGCAGGGGGTGGGGACTTGGAGCAAGTGAGACATCCTTCTACAACTTCTAGCTTGCACGATATCTACGACGACATTGCTGTTGTGATGATGCCTTAACCCTTCTCGAGTGCTTAGCGTCCTGGGAGAGGGCAGCTGGGCGAAGCAGACACAGAAGGACATCCTGGGCCCTGCTTCAGGCTCCCGGTCCGCTGCACTCATTCCCCCCCTCAATTGCAAAGGATGGAGAAAATGTTTGCAGGCTCCAGCACCACGGAGCAAATGGCTGGCCTTTGGAAAACCCTCCCTTGCAGACACTTGGAGCTAGCCTGCAGTCACGGCCACAAGGTTCCAGCCAAAGGAAACAGAAAACTCTGCAGGCTTTCCAGGCGGCCTCTGGATGGAATAGAAGAGCCTGAAACGTTGTTCTCATGTTTGAACTCGGGAACTGCCAGGGGCCAGCAGTAAGTTAGGGGCCATGTGCTCAAACCACCAAGATGCTAGGGACCACTAGGACAGATATCAGGCTGGCAGAGGCTTATGCTGGAAATCTTTAGGTTTTGATTTAAAAAGCTCCACTTAGGGGACACCTGCAGGTGCCAGGCACTGTGCTAGCAGCTTTGCATGTGTCATATCTAATCTTTCCAGCCACCTTACATAGTAGGTGTTCTTACCCTCATTTTAGAAGTGAGGAAGCAAAGGTGCCAGCTATGATCTTCTTCATGGCTCTTGGCCCTGCTGATAGAACACAGTTGGAAGAGTCCTACTTTTGTGAACTATCTAAAATGGAAGGAATATTAGAGGTCATGTCTATCTTCTGAGGATAATGATGAAAAGAGATCCAGAGCCAGAAATGTAAATTAATCTGCTCAAGGACACACAGCAGAGCTGACACCTTCACGTCCCTCTCTTCTTTCCCATGTACTAGCAGGACAACAGAGAGATGTGGTTGCCATCTGGGAGGAATGGAACAAATGTCAAGGCCTGTTCCAGCTCTGGCTCTGGCTCTAAGCAATGATCACCACAGACATGGCAGGTTTCAAAAGTCTTCTCACTTGATATGGTCAACATCTCCTAAAAATGAGGGAAGGGAAAGCTTTGCAGTTCTGGAAGGATAAAGTAACTTGCCGAGGATAAAAATGGGCATCCATGTCTATATACTGTTTTCAGCCTCTCACAAGAAAAGTGCAAGAGGGGAGTCGATGGTTTTAGAATTTTCTTTTTTCCATCATGTCGTAATCTTTGGTGTCACACACTGCTAAGTCTCTGCTTCCACAGGCTGACAGGTTTGCTTCTCTCTCTCTTTGGTTTGCTCCAAATTGCTGGGGAGTTCCAGCAGAAAGCTCTTCTAGAAATGTCCCTGAATTATCTCACGAAGTCTCTAGGGAGTGTACAGTCTACATTCAGTGCCATAGCATAAACACCAGTCTCCCTGAGCCACATGCGGGATTGCCCGGAACCTGGCACCTCGGAACTCAGAAATGGTATATGTACTGGGCTCTGGCTGCAGCACCACGTATAGAATAGTTAAGAAGCATTAGGGCTGAAAGGGAACTTGTAGGCTATTTCAAACTCCCATTCTCTGAATCAAATCATACCTATTTTTCATCAGACCAGTGAGTGGCCTTCAGAAATTCTCAGATAGTCAACTTGTTGGTTTAGTGATAGGGTCATTTGCAAGGGCACAAAATAAGTAGTTTAGATGATTGGTTCTATTTTTCATTTTGAATGTTCTTTAAGAGCCAGTTTTACTTATCTGTTAAGTGAAAATAATCATGGATAAACCTGTTTCTAAATTGAATGAAATACAAAATCCACACACATTCAAGAGTCTCTCCAAGCTAGCCGTAGCCATGCTCCCTGCACTTCAGCTCCTGGATGGCTTGCTGGTGCCTGAATATGTCATGACAGTGCCCATGGGAAGTACTAGTAATACCTTCTTCAGTTTGCTATGATTTACCCTCTTATCAAAAAGGATTTGACACTTGGGTGTTAACCTTTCACGTATATTTTCCCACTTAACCCTCAAAAAGACCCTGTGAAAGGGATCTCTGTTTCCATTTTGCAGATGCCAAACCCAGGCACAGTCAGGTGAAACACCCAGCTCAAGGTCAC
Source organism: Ailuropoda melanoleuca (assembly GCF_002007445.2). Lineage (NCBI taxonomy): Eukaryota > Metazoa > Chordata > Mammalia > Carnivora > Ursidae > Ailuropoda > Ailuropoda melanoleuca. The sequence continues at coordinate 76,556,995 of NC_048218.1, forward strand.
ATGGTGTGTTAGATGCAGGAATAATGGGTCTCCTGAGTTCCAATCCAGAATGTTTTCCTCTGTATTACATGGGATAAGAATTCTCCCAGATTTGGAGTAGATGTTTGGCCACAAACAAGATGGGAAAAACTCCTGGCTGTTGCTTTGCTATACCACAGTAATGACCACATACCTCATGGGCACACAAGCTTCCCCGATTTGATTCATCTTGTCCTTTCTGCTGAGAATGCCCATCCTTCCCCTTCTCCGAATGACCAACGCTTCCTAATTCCTTTCAAGGCTACATGTTCTCTTATTAATGTCCTTTGCTATGTCCCATGGTGCTTTGCATGCCTCCACTACATGTAGCACATCAGTGGGCAGTAAGCCATAGCCAGGTGTGTGTCCTAAAGTCACAGAGGGGACAGAACCCAGTGACCAACTAGGGGGAAATCTTGTTCAGATGCAGGATCAAGTCTTCATTTTTATATTTTCATCACAGTGCCTGGAACATAGCGGATATTTGATAGATATTTGACCAGAAGTTGCTCAGAGCCTGAACATCATCAGCCTGCTCCTGGAAAGAACCAAGGTAGCAGTCAAGGAGTAATGCAGTGAAAATGGAAACCAGGATCTCAGCCTTCAGATTTCAGAGTGAATTTCTTGAGGCTGTGGATAACTTCCTGCAGTACCTGTGCATTTCAGATGGTTTCGAACACTTTGGAGGGACTCTTGGAACCCTTTGGGAGATGGGTCTACCAGCAGTTCCTGTTTCGAGTGAGCGTTAGCTCCCTTAACTAATGTCTTGAGAGCTGACTGCTAGTGTGCCACATACCTTAGCCTGAATTTTTCCTTCTAAGTGTCAAACACAACATTATGAATTAGGAGGGGGGTAACCCACAAGTCATAGAATAGCCCCCAGTTTGGTAGCAATCTTTCCTATTTCTTTGTTAATTTTGCAATTAAGCAGGAGTACTTTATATGCCTGAATGACCCATGGATTATACCTTAATCAAATTAATGTGTCTGTAACATAAGACTGATTCAGTGTTCAACTGTTAGAATGACAAATGACAAATGATGCAAAGCCTAAGTTTTCTCCTTCTCTGTCCTCTCCCCACAAAACCCTCCATCACAAAAGGTCAACTGACTGAAAAGCTGTTGTTTTGATGGCTGACGCGAGATCCTATTGGCTAAAAATGTGAAAAGCCTGGCTACCTCCCCTCACCCCACTTCAAACCAACTGTATGTGTATGTGATAGTGTGTGTACGTTTAGATGAAAAAAAATTGTGGTTAATTCTTCTTGTTGTGTACTTCCTGCCCCTGACATTTGTTGCCGCTGCTGTGTAACGTAGTTGAGGCTGAGTAGGAGAATCAGACGTAAATGACCTACAGATGTATTCCTCAATTATGCCTGCCCTCCTCAACCTGTTCTTGGAAAACCTGGAAAGTAGAAAACAGTGACCAAGGAAGCCAGCTAGATGTTGTATTGCCCTGAAGCATCCCCTTAGGACGTTAGATCATTTTAGTTGATAAGTAATTTAAAAAATGTAGGATTCTATTTAATAAAATAATATATACATTTGGAGACTGTAAATCCCAAATAGTGGGGTTTTTTAAAAGATTTTATGTATTTATTTGTCAGAGAGAGAGAGAGTACAAGCAGGGGGAGCAGCAGGCAGAGGGAGAAGCAGGCTCCCCGCTGAGCAGGGAGCCCACCATGGGGCTCTATCCCAGGACCCTGGGATCATGACCTGAGCTGAAGGCAGATGCCTAACCAACTAAGACACCCAGGCACCCCACAAATACTGGTTTCTTAAAGATGACTTTGAGTCAAGGACTAGGACTTATGTTTTCGTGGACTTGATTCATCAACTCTTAGACGGACTTCAACAATAGTTTCCCATCCTCATCTGATCCATTTTCCATGATTAGTGGGATATTTTTTTTAATGCTAATCAGGTCACATGTCTTCTCTGTTTAAAATCCTTTAATGGCTTCCAATTGCACTCAGTTCAAAGTCCTTGCTGTGCTTACAAGGCCTACATAATATGCCCCTTCCTTGCCCTCTGACCTTCTTTCCTCCCTTGCTACACTGGCCAATTGCTTTCTATCCTCAGGACGTTTGCAAAGGCTGTTTCTGCTCCCTGTTCTGCTCCTCTGCTCCTTTCCTGGCTCACAGTATAATGGTCACCTCTACTTCCTTGACCCACTGGTGGAAACTATGGCACTCTTTCTGTCATGTCTCTTCACACTTTCTGATGCTTTCCCTTTCATGAATGTATCATAATTCAGAACTTCATATTTACTTCTGTACTGAATTTTTATTTAATAACTGTTTACTCACTACTCTATAAGCTTTATGTCTGCTTGATTTGCCACTGTATCCAGTCCTGGGCATATAGTAGGAGCTTAATTAATATTTATTTATTTTTTTTTAAAGATTTTTTATTTTATTTATAAGACAGAGATAGAGACAGCCAGCGAGAGGGGGAACACAAGAAGGGGGAGTGGGAGAGGAAGAAGCAGGCTCATAGCAGAGGAGCCTGACGTGGGGCTCGATCCCATAACGCCGGGATCACGCCCTGAGCCGAAGGCAGACGCTTAACCGCTCTGCCACCCAGGCGCCCCTTAATTAATATTTATTGAAAGAAAGAATGGGCAACCCATTGACCTTCATAATACTTAAAATTCTTTAGCCACAGAATGGGAATAGCCATCTTTATTCTACAGCTAGCTACGGAATTCAACTTGATATTTGTTTTACACAGAACTTTGAGATGTTAGGATATTGGTTGGCCATGGAAGGAATGTGAGACCGGGAGTTTTGTCTTTCATTTTCTCCCTTTATTCAGAGTTCAGTGGCTCATGTACTAGACATTAGACCCAGCCCCTGTTCTTCATCCTATGCCAGCTACACTTTTGCTGCATCTCCTTTCTTTTAGCCCCTCCAGTCATTGTCTCTGCCTTTAACCAGCTTGGGAAATAATAAGGAACACATACGTTGACAGTTTAAGGCTCGCTCCTCACCAGTCCCCCTTTCTTTAAGAATTTCTTTTTGTCTAAATAATCTTGGAGGCTTTAAAAAAAGAAGCTCAGAGATTGTTGAAGAAGATACTAAGTGCCAAATGCCACTGTTCTCCCAATCCCTTCTCAGCAGGCTCCCAGTCCTACTTTCTGCTCAGCCTCCCCTGCTCTTTGTCTTTCCCAGTCCTGGGGTTTTTCCAGGTGTGTACCTATGAAACCCATGGCTCTGATTTCATCTCAGTCCAAAAATTTCTTCCAGGGTGGATACAGACACCTGAGAGAAGGTGACAATAAAAGAAGTCATGTCTTCCAGAAAGCCAGTGAATATCTCTGAACTTTGATTTATCTATGAAATGGTAGCTAAAACCAACAATCTGAAGAGGCATTTAAGACCAAATAAAATCACATATGCAATAGTATTTTTACAATGTCAGATACTCAATGCTCAGTAAATGTCCACTGATTATTCATCTACCACTTTCACTTCTCCCTACTCTTCTTTGGTTACTCCAGAATCCTTGAGATTCCTTTAGCCCAGGATGGGAGGAGAGTATCATTGCAGTTGGTCCACCTGTTTGTCAAGAAAGTGGGAAAGTGCGTTGTGTTTAAACGGTGAATCATGGAGGAGCATTGACCTCACATAAGATTTTCCATCTCAGCTCTGTGTGTGTGCTGGATTGCAGCCTCTAGAATTCCAGTATGTGGAGGGGTTTTAATGGTAAGCAAATTCAATCTCCCCCACTCATTCATAACTAGCGGTCTAGTGAACAAAGCCGTCTTTGGTAGAACCACCCCACTGTCTGATTTTGCAAACATGCTTCATTTCCACTTCCTAAGGGAGAAAATCCTAGAAAGAATGTGAGATGACCAGAAGGGGAACAAGATGCAACTTAACTACTGGCAAATCCTACCATCAAACTAGAATTTTAAGCTTGCTATATTGGCCTAAAGAAAAAAAAAAAAGGTTAGGTTCTCAATCATAGAGGTTTTTTCCTGTTTGTTTGTTTTGTTTTTGTCAGTTATCTTAAAGCAGTAAGGTCCCTAACCCCCAAGAAGCTAAGAGGATGAGGAATGTGGAGAGATACTTGTTGAAGACCAATGATCTGCCTTGGACAGTATGATGCCTGCCTGGGAGACATGACCAAGCTGGCAATGTCTGAAAAGGTGAGGGAGCCTCCTGGTTTCCAGCCTGTTCTCTCCAATTCGATATGCCTTCCAGTAGAATTAGTTTTTGGCCCTGCTACCTTTGTTCTTTCCCATGTTTGCTAAGTGGGGTTCTGCTAAGGTTCTCAGGCTGGGAGAACACTTACTGCTCTGTGCCAGACTCCTCTTCTGGGATTTCTACTCCCTGAAAGGTGCCAGCCTAGAATCGAAGAGTTGGCTAATTTGACTTGGTGGATCTCAGTTCATGAGCCAGCTCTGCCATTTAAAGCAGTGTGACCACAGCCAATCGCTTTACCTTCTGTGCCACAGTTTTCATATTGGTGGATGGAGGAAGATGGTGTGTACCTCACAGAACTGCTAGGAGAGATCATGGAAAGCACTGAAGAGTGCCTGGCACTTGGTCGACAGTCAAAGCTAGTTGGCTTTCTTCCTTGCCTCGCCCCGCATACTCCACTGTGTTCCTGGCTATGGAAGGAGGCTGGCAAGCATCAGGGGCTATTAGGAAGATGAAAGAGGGAAGCTTCAGGAGGAAATGGTCTTAGGGACTTCAAGAGGGAGGTAAGGAGCTCTCCTGTATCCAGTTCAATTTGTCCCTGAAAGAGTCTCATCTTTGGAACTTGGCATCACATTTTGGTTGTGCAGGACCGGGGCCTGGAAATGAAATTGAAGCCATAGACAACCTTCCTATTCTGGATTTATGGTGCTATTTTGAAATACACCTAAAATCCCAGAGGAAGAATTCCATTACAAATACATATATATAATGTTGGCTTTTGTAGAAAGTGGTCTTTTTAACAATGCTGCAGGAACATTGAAGTTTATCAGTTAATATTTGAGAAAATAAGAGAGATACCCACTCCATTGCTGCTGACTTTTCAGTGGAGAAGACAGAATATTGAAAAAGTAATAACAATAAATTGAGCAAACGCTCTGAGAGGGGTAGCACCCAGCGCCGAGAACACTTAATAGGGGCACCAACTTCGTTTGGTGGTGGGGGTGGGGGGTGGGCTGATGTGGTCGGGGAGAGCTTCCTGGAAGAGTGACATTTAAATTGAGACCTGAAGTGTGAGTGGAGGAAATCTGCATGCAGAGTCTGAGGGTGTTCCTGGTAGAAAAAGCAGTATGTGCAAAGGCCCTGGGTGAGAGAGCATGAAGCAAGGTTGAGGACTTGAGGAAGTTTGGTTGGGCTGGGATAGAGGATGGTAGGCAGGGATTAATCAGAGAGGTAGGCAGGGACCAGCTCGTGAACTTTCTGGGAAGCCAAGCTGAGAGATTTAAACCCTTTCCAAGAATCATAAAATGTTTTGCTTGAAGAGTGATCATAATCAGCAAGGTTGGCCACTGGGTAGGGCACATTTTGACACATGTTAAACAGGAGACGAAGGTGGCCTGGATTCAGGCATTGACAATGGAGCAGAGAGAAGAGGAGGAATCAGAGATGTTTTGGGGAAATATTGACAGGGCTTGACCATGGGTTGAATGTGGCATGCTTGTGGAAGAAGGAGGTGTCAAGGAATTCAGGAATTCGGGGCCAGGTAGGGTTCAGTGAGCAAGAAGCAGGTGTTGACAGAGAAAGGGTGAAGTTCAATGTGTGAGCTGGGTTGGAGGGTTTATTTGTAGACAAGAGCTAAGATGGAGATAAGGATTTCAGGGTTATCAGCACGGAGATCACTGTTTCTCAGATTATATTCCAGGTACCACCTGCATCAGGCCCACCTGCCCTATTTGATAAACAAAGACGAGTGGAGAAGGCTGGGATAACGGCTCAAGAGTTGTTAAATATTTTGCCCATGAAATGCGCACGGAGAACAGAAATTTGAACGTCTTCCAATATGAGTGGCACTCGAAGTAATGGTGTCCTCATGTTGCTGGTGTGGAGGGAAGGCAAGCCTGCTGGAGAAGCGGGAAGGGTCTCTCTCATTTGCCCTGGTCTCTCCTCTTCTTCTTATCCATTCAGCACCCCTTGGTCCCCCCACATAGACTCATTTTGTTTGTTTTGTTTTTTGGGGGAGGAATGGTACAAATGAGGCCCAGCCCCTTTCAATTTTTCTTTTCTTCTTTTTTTAGTCTAATTCAGGACAAAAAAAGCTTTCATCGAAAGAACAGATGTCATCTGCTTTGGTCTTTTGTGGTGGTTTTATTTTATTTTATTTAAAAAAAATGCTTCTGCTGAGGAGGCTCATTTAAACATAATGACGAGGCAACAAAAGCCCTTGCACAGAGGCGCTTCAGATTCGGTTTGACTGGAGGGGGGGAGCGCAGACAAGGAGATGTCCTGTCCACTTGGCTCCCCTCTTTAAGGCCCCAGCAGCTGCATTTCAGATGCAAATGGAAGCCAAGGGTGGGGGGCGGAGGAGGGGAGTGGAAATGCCCAGGAAGCTGCCAGGCAGGTGTCGAGGATTCCAGACATCGCTACAACAACAGGCTCTGCAAACACAGAGCTCACAGAGAGTGGGCTTGAGGGTGCTCGCTGGGAGGGCTCAAGTGGACCCGCAGCTGCGCTGGACATTCCTTTTCCTAGCCATCAATGGGCTCTGTATTGAAAATATGAGAGCCAGCAAATGGCACGTTCGGAGAAAGGAAACGCTTTGGAAATGGAGCAAACATCAGGCTGAAGGGGCTTCCCCTGGGCCACACTCATTATTTAAACCCACGTGCTTGCGTAAAATAGATATTTGATATATGACATTGGCATCCTGAGGCTGGAAAGAATCCATGGAATTGTCCCATTCATCCGACTCCTTCTATAGATGAGAAATGTGTGGGGTCTGGGTGACTTGCCCCGGGTCACAGAGCACCTGAGTGAAATGCAGGCATTCTGGGGGTAGTGACATTTCTCGAGGGCTCTCTGTGCTAGACACAGTTCAATATATTGTGTGCACAACTTTATTTAATTTGCAGAGCAGACCTACGAGAGTTTTCCTCATTTCCATTTGTAATGTAAGGAGAAATTGAGGCTTCAGTGAATTCAAAACTTTTCCTGAGTCAAAAAGCTGGTAAGTCATAGTCAGGAATTGGACCTGGGTATGGATGCCTTATTCTAGAACTCATGCATTTTTCCATTATACTTCATTCTTAACTCCTGGAAAAGTATTCTTTTCCCTCAAGCGCATCCGCGTGCACACACACACACATCTATACTTATGTAAATATTGTTTCTATTCCCATATATGTAAAATGCGTGAACATGCATAAATATTAAAACCTCAAAACAAACATGGGACTTCAGCTCTAGAAGTATGAAACTAAAATGCTATCAAATTCAGCTATGGAATAGTCACGGTTAAGTTTGGCAACAATCCCTTGCACCGTGTCTCGCACGGTATATGCACTCAACCAATATCTGGATTTGAATTGTGCCCATATGTCTGACAAGGGGCTTTTCCTTAGAGGTGGAACCTAGTGTCTACCACTGTCACACCTCCTGTGAATCTTACTGTTTGTGTTGTGCCGGTGTCCATGGGGCACCTGCCTATACGTTAGTTCATTGCATCTTGGTAATACTGATGTAAGGAAGGAAAGCAGGGCCAGTTGTCCCATTTTATAGGTCAGAAAACTGAGGCTCAGGGAGATAAACTCATGTTCCCAGAGAAAGCTGGAAGGTGAATGCAGACCTTCTTAGGCCAGCACGCGGGCAGAAGCTGTTTCCTGAGGGGCAAGGTCAGAGGAGAAGGGTCATCGGCATATAGGGGCACCTGCCTCCGCCTGCTGAAAGACGCTGTGGTCCAATGTGTCAAACTCCAGATTTGCAGACAGACAACCCAGCACCCTGTGGGTATTTGAGGGTGTAGGTGGTGCTGGAGGTATGGGGATCATGGGGACGGTGACCTGGGGGAGGTGAGACTCTGTGGGTGGTTCCTTTGCACAGATGCGTCACCCTCTGGGCCTGCCCGAGGACTGTGACAATGTCTGTGTGAGTGCCCACGAACAAGCACCCATGTGGGTGACAATAACCACGAGTGTGCTAGGGCCATGGCCAGAGTCCCGGCTTGTGGCAGCGTGGGTCGTGGGTTTCTGGGTCCCTGTGTGGAGCTCTGTCTTTGAGCAGTTCTGTGACTTCAATCGGAGTCACTGAGACCAGACATTTTGCTGTGTGGGTGGACCCACAGTCCCACCCCTTCCTTGGGAAAAATAACTCAGCAAAATCTATTACTACCAAGTGGGCCAAGGACGTGAGCTGTATACTTGAAGGGTGATGCCGTATGAAATCTGGCTCAGATACCTATTTTATGGATGGAAACACTGAGGATCAAGCGACAAAAGCAGTTTATTACTTCATACTTGACTCTGATATTTCATTTACTAAAATAAAAAAAGAATTGTTGAGTAAGCATTCTGTGGAAGGACTCACCTCTGAGGATTTCCCAGTCTGGTGGAGAGAGACATGTAAAAACAAGAAGTCACAATGCCAACAGGTGTTTACTGTGAGTGACTATGTTTTGACAGAACTCACAGAAGGAGCTACCAACTAATTTCTGGGTGTCTAAGAGGGCCACACATCAGAGACGACATTTGAGCCAAATCTGGCAAGAAAAATTTTTTCCAAAGACACAGAAGCGCTTACCTATGAGAAGGTAACATGTTCAAAGACCCAGAGGTGAGAAAAGCACAGTGTGATACGGGACTCAGGGCTGGCTGGAATCTAGGGTGTGACTGTACACATGAGTTTGTAGGGTGGGGTTAGCAGACAAAGCCAGAAGGTGGGGAGGGGGTGCTGGGTCAAGAAGGGCTTTATATACCAGACTCAAGAGGCTTCACTCTTTCCTGCAGGAACTGGGAAAGCTTTGAAGGATGTAAGCAGGGGGATAACAAGATTTGAAATAAGGTTCAAACATATCATTCTGCAGGCACTCTGGAAAGTGGACTGGAGAGAGACTGGAGGCAGGGAGACCAGTTGGAAGATGCCAGAAAGAGTCATAGTGCATGATGATGAGGGCCTGGCCAGTTCCAGCTGCAGTGGGGAAGGAAAGGCGGAAGTGGATGTGAGAGAGTCAGGCCATGGCAGTGCCATGAGTACTGGAGTGATGGGTGGAAGAGGGGCGCAGGACATCTCAGCACCGAAGTTGGTGATCGGGTAGATGGTGGTACAGTCAACCAGGAGAAGAGCTGAGGGAGGCAGGTGTGGAGGCCGTTGTGTGTACAGTTTTAAACTTATTTCTTGTCCAATGCTTGGGGGTGTCAAAGTGGTGGTGTGGATAAAGAAAACAGTCTGGAGCTCAGGAGAGAGGCTAAGGTTGGAAGTCAGATAGCTGTGAGGATTAGAACCCATGCACATTGATTTTGATGAGACGGAACACTATTTCAAATTCATCAAAAGTGGTATTCAAATGTGTCTTAGCACGTGGGCTGAAAAGCTCCAGAGGTCAGAAAGATGTCCAGCATTTTCTCTGGAAGGTCCCCCTGGGCTGGCAGGGAGTTTGCCGAGGGGTGAAAGAGAGGATGCCCTGGGAAGGCATTCAAGCCCCTACTTGTCCGCTCAGTGTCAGGAGCCCAACAGGGCCAAACCGCTTTATCTCGGAGTCATCCTTCATCATCAGATGGAGCGTTCACTTATTTCCTCTCCAGCCCCCGTGCCCTACCTACCACCACCACCTCCTCGCCTTAGTCACTGAAACTGAGTCATCCTTTCAGCTTATTCCTATCACCTTTTCCTCCATCAGGACAGAGAAGGTTTGAGCAGAAGCTTCTGGGCCAGATGGGGACAAGAGGAAAGGTCTCAGACTCTGGGTTCCAATCCTTTTACCACTGTTTCTTTCCAGGAGACAGAGGGAAGAGTGAGTCTGGCCAGTCTCAGTGACTCCCAAGAAGGAAGGGATGAAAAGGAGCAACTCCAGGGTGCCAGGCAAATGCCAGATGTGTTAATATCCATTCTCCATCACAATGGGGGGTAGCATTATCCTCACATGAACACGAGGCTCTTGAGGTGAAGCCCTTTCTCCAAGGTCACACAGCAGGTTTATCTGAATTCTTTTAAAGCCTGTATTATTTCTTATACATTGCTCTGCTCACTCTGTGTTGTCTTTGGGGGAGGATGGCATTGAAGTACACTTGTCAGCGAGTGCCTACTATATGCAAAACACTACGCCAGAGGCATTCCCAACATCACGTGTTGGAAATCCTTGATCCTTTGATCCATTCATTCAATATTTTCTGAATACTACCTATGAGCAGGGACTACACAGGGGCTATGGAGATAGGAGACTCAGGGTCTCAGTCCTGACACACTGCAACACTGATCACAGGATGCAGGGATCAAACAGTGAAAGCGTATTTCATAGTCTATGAAGAGTTCAAGGAAGATTTCTCAGAGTTACTTTGAGGCTGATATTGAAGGCTGAACCTGGGGAAGGGAAGCCAGGACTGTAGGAGCTGTAAGCACATGGTGGGAGCAAATGCAGGAAGCAGGAGGCATAAAAGAAGAGTAGCATGGGTTGGCAGATGTTGGGTGGTTGTTGGGTTGTCGAGACAAGCTTTTATTCTTCTTAAGATTTTATTTATATAATCGTTGGAGAAACTGAGAGAAAGAGAGAGAGAGCGCAAGCAGGGGGTTAGGGAGGCAGGCAGAAGGAGAAGCAGGCTCCCCACTGAGCAGGGATCCCAATGCGGTGTTTGATCCCAGACCCTGGGATCATGACCTGAGCCGAAGGCAGACATGTAACCGACTGAGCCACCCAGGCATTCCAGAGACAAGCTTTTAAAGCACTACTAACAAGAGATGAATTACTGAAGATTTGACTGTGCTTATAGTCTTCTATTGACCCATCAGCTCTTTACTGCATTCACCCCTTTTATTGCTTCCTCGGTACCAGATGCTGGGCAAGAATGTGGGGGTACAATGGAGAGCAAAAGGCAGGGACAGTGCCTGAGTGCTTGACATGAAGGTTAGAGACTCAGAGCAGATGGTCACAATCCTGTGGATGTTTGAAGAGTGTTAAAAAGGAAAAGAAGGGGCGCCTGGGTGGCACAGCGGTTAAGCGTCTGCCTTCGGCTCAGGGCGTGATCCCGGCGTTATGGGTTCGAGCCCCACATCAGGCTCCTCTGCTATGAGCCTGCTTCTTCCTCTCCCACTCCCCCTGCTTGTGTTCCTTCTCTCGCTAGCTGTCTCTCTCTCTGTCAAATAAACAAATAANATTTAAAAAAAAAAAAAAAAAAAAAAAAAAAGGAAAAGAAGATGGTGTGAGAGACCACAGAATAGGGACCTGTTTTGGGGGGGTCGTAAGGAAGGGTCTCGTTGAAGAAATATCACTTAAGCTGAATCTGAAACACTGAATGCAAGTACTTAGATGGTGTGCGTGAATGCAATGGAGCTGAGGGTATGGCGGAGGTTGTGGGGGTAAGGGGCAGGGAATATTGTCCCAGAAGGATGGCATTAATAAAGAGAAGACAAGCATTCTAGCAAAATAACAAGCATTCTAGCAAAATAACAGTGCAGGATGGTCTAGAAGCTCGTGGCACCTTGTTGGGGTGATTGAACCCATGGCCTTGTGCCCATCCTGGGAAACTGCAGCTGACCTTGGACTTGGATCTTTCAGCCACTTCCACTTCTGGGTTTGCTCTGTGACGAGGCCCTCTGTGTCTTGACGTCTTCATCTACAAAGTGGAAGAGCACACGCCTATGTACCTTCCAGAATACTGATACTAACAAGAAATGGCGAAACACACGTCCTCTGCAGACATTCTGTCAAGGGCTGACAATTTGAAGTTGAGGTGAAAGGTCAGCAAAGAGCTTTGGAGTGTTCATTAAACACACACCCAGACGCACACAGGCAGCCCAGGGTTTCGCACAGTCAGCCGCTGGTAGACAGCTGTGGCTTCCCATCCCTGTATTTACCCATCTCTAAATGAAGAGGAGGGCTTTGAATGGATGGATGCAGGGTACTGCCACCAGGACTGCACTTCTTGGGGTGCCCCTAAGAAGAGACAGCTTCCTTCCTTTTCCTTATTTCTAGTACCTTTTCTTTTCCTGAGCGAGAAAGGGGCTTTGGTCTGGAACCAAAGCACATCAGACACAAGGACTCATATCTGAGTTGGACTCTAACCTCTGTTGTGCCACATATTGACTATGTGACCTCGGGCAGTCACTTCCTCAAGCCGAGGCCCTGTTTCCTCACCTCCAAGACAAGGTGGTTGGTCCAAGATTTCTGGGTCTTTGCAGCCGGACATGCTGGGACGTGAAGCCCTCACGGGAAGGCCCTGGGTTGTACTTAACCTGGTTTGGGATCACCGTTTGCCTATGCTTGTGGTCTGGAAGGGCCCTCTCTCTCTTTCTTGTTGTTGTCCTGTTACCCAATTCCAAGCTGCAAAGAAGTTTTCTCCAAAACACTTCCAGTACGAGCATTTCATCGATGGTTTCTACCTCATTTCAAGATTTTCTGTTGATGAGGGCCCAGTGAGTCTGAACTAATGCCAAATCAAGTTTGATTTATAATCCAGGTAGTGCAGTGATCAATCAGGGTAGGCCAAATGGAGAGTGATGGATAGCATGGTCAGGAATAGCCAGAGTAGGGATGGGCACATTGGTTTTCTCCGAACAACCAGTAATTAAAGCTTTCCCCTTCACCTCCACAATCCAGTGGTCTCCTTCCCTGTTCCTAATTGAACATGAATTTCCCTGACAGGTAAGAGTTTGCTTGTTAAATGTGGTTAGTTTTTAAAATATATATTTACGATTGTGTGAGTGTGTGTGTGTTTGTGTGTGTGCATGCATGAGTATATTCTGTGATTTGGCTCCTGTGTATTCCGTGATTTTGATGCATCATTGATTCCTGGGGTTCATGAAGATGAGGCAAGGAGAGTGGCAAGAGCCTTAATGCTGTAAGAAACCCTAGTATCGGGGAACTTTCTCAACTCTCCTCTACGAAGGACATTTAGAACGTAAGAAAGTAGATTTCGTTCTCCCAACGTGAGTCAGGGCAGCCCCCAACTCCTCTCATTTTCTTTGGAGGAGCGTGATGACCCTGGGAGGTGGGTGAGCCTGGACAAGGAAAGAGAGGCCCAGAAAGTCACCCAGCCAGCAAGTTTCAGTGCTTGGATTCAACTGCCACCTTGAGAAAAGATTAATACGTAATGGCCTAACTCTCTCCCAATGCACACGTGAAACCAGCTTTGTGGATGTGGAGACCGAGGCTCCGGAGCTCGTCTCCAGAGTGTTCTCTGGTCTGTGACTCAACTTGGGCAGAGTCCCTTCACATGGTGGTGCTTCCTTGCTCCATTATGAACGTTACCACTCTGGTGAGACAGTTTCAGTCACGGCTTGCACGTCTGTCATTCTCTGTCCCTTTGAAAACTCATTTCATGGTCCAGTAGAGCAGAGTTTCATCCAATAGCACTCTGACTTTGTGGCTTCAAAGTGTGGTGCCCGCCCCCCGGCTTGGTTTGGGGGCAGTAATGCTTAACAGTTTGTAGTTAAAGTAGAAGCAACAATAACACGAGAGTCAGGCTTGGCCCGACACCCTGACGATTCCCAACCCTCACGCTGCCAGGGGAATGGGTGAACGGGGATGGCTGGGTTTGTGACTCTTCTATGGAATTCCTGCCCCATCGTCTACAGCTAGACCAAACAAGGAAACTCACTTAGCCATGGACCAAAATAGTATTTTATGGTTCGGAAAACTTGTGCTGTGTCAACCACCTCTCAAGGCTCAATGCGAACAAGCTAGAAATAAATGGGAACAATTAATTCTAAAACTATCCCAAAGGCTATCCTTTTCTCCAAAGGTCTAGGTTGGTTTAATGTGTGGAGTATGTGCTGAGTTTTTTCTTTCAAACATTAATAAAATTATATATCCAGCTCTAGCCTCCAGTGCTCTGGGGTCCCCAGAAATGGAGTGTCCTAATGTGTCTGTCCCCTTTCCAGGGTAGCCCTTGCATGAGTGCACCAGTGTGAAGAGACAGTGGACTTTGAGAGTTCAGTACCCTGAGATGTTCCAACCATAGACACTCGGTTCCCGGTTCAGCTCAGGACAACGCAAACTGAGCTATGCATTTACTGTAATTCTAATCAGATGACTCTATCATTGGAAGAACACCAGTGGCGTTCTGTCTTTGGAGTCTTCTCCATTAAGCGACTGAACGAGGGCCAGGGGACCTTTGCTTGTCCCAAATGTGGTCCTGATAGAGACTTTGGGATCTGGGTACTATGTTCCATTCTGTAATAGAATCAAGTTCTTTCTCCTCTTTTGGTGAGACTCTAAATCAGTCTGGAACTGGCACATCAGGTGTAGAAAAGTCATTTCCCTGCTACCTCGATAAATTCTGGCCAATTGCTCTTCTCACGGTAAAGAACAAATGAAATAGTAAACAGATATGTGTGCATCTGGCGCAAGGGGGATGTCTGTGTTCATGCTTGGTGACAGTGACTGAATATTTTAGGTAAACATTTCCAAGTCTAGATCATAATCATATGCGGTAATGGTTCTCTAAATAACAAGAATAATAATGTGAATTTCTTAATTGCTCTGGACACCTCAATTAGAGACAGAAAGAAACATTAAAGATGAACGTATTGAAGAATCAGTTTGTGGTAGAAACTTTGCAAAATAACGCGTGGCTTTGGGAAATATAGAAATGAATTAGACGAGATCTTGACCTTGAAGGGCACACAATTTAGAGAGGGAGGTAAATTATGCTCCTAAGAATTATAATCCAAGATAGAAAGTGTGTGGCCTGGGATATTGGGCTCCAGGAAGAGGAAAGATCACTCCCTGGTGGGAAGACCAGGTTTGGCTTCTTGGAGGAGGTGGTTTTTGAGCCAAACTTCAAAGGATGGGAAGGATTCGGTTCATGGGAACACCAGAGGAAGAGATCATGGCGGGAGCCGAGGTAAGAGGGGAAGTGTGAGGGCATGTGGACCGGTGAGTGTTGCCTTCAGGCAGCCAGGGTGAGGGAGGACTTCACCCCTGGGGTCAGCAATCTGGGTCATATTCTCTACGTCAGTGTTTTTCCACAACTACATGCAGACCTCTAGGGATCTTATTATAATACAATTTCTAGTGCAGTAAGTCTGGGGTGGGGGCCTGAAGCTATGCATTTCTAATGAACTCTCAGGTGATGCTGAGGCTGCTGGTCCCTTTGAGCAATAGGGAATCGTTGGGGATTTTAAGCAGTAGGGAAGGAGTTCCTGCTACACCCAGCCTTACATGTCTCTTTTACATTCTGAGGTCTCTCTCTCTCACACACACACAGACACACACACACACACACACACACACACACCACTGGTACTGTAAGTGGGGCTCATGTGAACATTGCATTGCTTCACATCATCTTTTCCCCAGTTGTACTGACTCAAAAAAAAATCCAGGTAGCTAAAAAAAAAAAAAAAAATCCAGGTAGCGGGTGAAAGTGGACAAGGGGCAGAAAGAGACTAAAGACCTGGCTTCTAGAAACCAGATACAGCACAAACCACAATGTAAATGCGTTTTGGTTTCACAAATGGTTTCTCCCCCTGAACTGTTTGGTGAAGGGCAGGAGTGAGCTGATGAGTGCCTTTCTATTTGAAAGTGATTTAAATACTGGCCCTCCGGCTTGGTCATTAATAGAATGTTATAATAAAATGATAATGCTTTAATTCTACTATAGAGAAAGAATCAGAATTGGAGTCAAAAGATCTGACCTTAAGTCCTTCAACCTCCCTGGACCTCACATGAGCTTCCTTATTGAGAACACGGGAGAATAATGCTTTCTCTCGCTGACTTTCAGTTCTTCATAAAAATCAAATGAGCTAATGGGTGTGAAAGTGCTTTGTAGACGGAGAAGTGCCTCGCAGGTGGAATGTCTTGCAGGTGTAATAGTCACCTCTTATTCCTACCGATGGAGACAGTAGTCTTTTCTCCAGTCCTGGGAATTGCTGGCAGAATGACTTAGCTACTACGGGGAGGGGGCCATGTGGCCTCAGAGGCAAGGTCCCAGGTAACGTGGAGGGAGAGAGCCTCCTGTGGAGTCTGCTTTGCTGTCAGAGCAGCACGCACCTGCTGCAGGGTCAGACTTGCCCTTGCATTTGGCTGTGTAGCTTCCTGTGGTCTCTGCGGAAGGGTTATCGGCCGTAGTATCGGTGTGCAAAGCATCCTCTGGGAATGATTTCTGGGGCCAGACTCAGATGTCCGCGAGCTGTTTCCCGAGTTGTGTCCTGTGGTCTCTGCAGCTCAGTGTAGATTTCTCTGGCCCCATCCCCAGAGCCAGTAACACAAGCAGGTAGGGATATTTATTAGGTAAGGGTAGAATCAAGAGCATCAGGGCTCTAAGGGTTAACGGAAAACAGGTAAGACATCAAGAAGGAGTCCTTTAGCAAGGTAGGGAGAAGGGCCAATAGGTGGCATTCAGGGTGTGGGGGAGACAAGGAGATAACCCCTAAGAGCCAGAACTGCAAGGTCAATAACTGGGATCGGAGAGCTCACTTTTAGGGAGAGTTGCACTGCATTTCATATATGATAGAACTGGGTGTTCTTAAAACAACAGACACTAGAAATAGCTGTGAAGGTTAGGTTTGTGTGTCATTTTGCACATAAGGGGCTTGCCCTGGTTACTCTGAGTTAATTGAAGACCCCAGGTGATGGCCAGCTCTCTCAACTCTCTATTGCTGTCAGGAAAGGGTCATCTTTTTTGCCTTCCTGGCCTCAGTTTCCTCTTTTGGAAAATGAGGGGATTGAAAGAGCTGTTTTCTCCTTCCTATACCCTTCTAGTTCAATTATTCGATGAGTTCCAGGGACCCAGGCTTCCATGTCGGCTTAGAACCTCTCCCGCTCCAGGCTGTGCTCCTAGGAATCATACCCTCCCCCTGACTTTCCCCAGGGAATTTGCAATAATGCTTAATCCCTGCTCCCACACTCACTTTCACAAGAGGAAATCAATAGATTCTTTAAGCGGTTGGACCACAGGATGATGCCTGGGCCCATTTTGTCAACCAGGTGGCTCTAGTGAGGGAAGTTGTATGAGTCATTGTCGGCCAGAAATGTAAATCTGGCCTGAGGCTTCCCTTGCAGCAAAATTTAGGTCATTAATAATAGTGAACGTCTGCACAGCACGTTACAGTTACAACACACTTTACATACCTCATTTGCTTATCACAGCTATTCAAAGATGTAGGTGTTATTGTTATGCCCATTTTACAGATGAGGAAAATAGACCCTGGAAGTATGGTAACTTGCCCAGGGTGACAGGAAGTGTGTGAGTGGCAGACCTGGTACTTAGTTAAGACTTTGGACTTTACCATCCACACACCATGCATTCCATCTCTTTGTACCAGGCTTCTGGTCACCTACTCAGCCCCCATGGAAATAAATAAAATCAAGGAAGGTCAACCTGCTCAGGGTCATTTACAAGGAGGTCCTTTTCTGAATAAGGGATAATTGCAGTGTCAGTGTGGGTATGCCAATCACGTCAAACGGTCTGGGAACATGGAGCTGACGGTCATACTGTCTCTGTCCCCCTACCTTGCCTCTTTCACCCTTTCTTCCTCACACTGAAGCCCAAGCCTCCTGATTCCCAAACCAAAGATTCCCCCAACCCCAATTTTGTAAAATATGAAACGTAATTCAAACATGTGAAAAGGGATGATGAGGACTATAACAACTGCCCCTTACAAAAAAACCTTTCTTGTCATTAGCCAAAAAATTTCCAATTCTTCCCATTCTGGGTTCATTGTGGAATTATACTTCCTGGTCCCCATGGGTCAGGTAGGACCAATTAGTTGTGAGAGGGGGTAGCGTGGGCCACGTCTAGGCTGGATCATGTAATTGTTTTTGTTTCCCTCTGGTGCAGCCAATAGCAAGTGGCCACTCTCAGTCTTGTTCCTGGGTGAAAACGGTAAGTAGAGCCCCTCTACCAACCCACCATGTATGAGCAAAAAAGAAATCTTTGTTGTTTAAAGTCACTGAGATTCGGGGGTTTTGTTATGTAGCAAAACCGAACCTCTCCTGACCTTTATATTCATATTCCCATCACCCTGACATTTAAGAATGCTAACATGTCCTTACACCTTCAGCTTTTTATTAATTTAGCTTTTTTTGGTTTTATTTACATTCAAGTTAGTTAACATATACTGTATTATTAATTTCAGGGTAGAATTTAGTGCCTCATCAATTGCATGTGACACCCAGCGCTCATTACATCATGTGCCCTCCTTAATGCCCATCACCCAGTTACCCCAGCCCCCTTCCCTCCTCCCCTCCAGCAACCCTCAGTTTGTTCTCCACAGTTAAGAATCTCTTATGGTTTGTCTCCCTCTCTGTTTTTATCCTGTTTTATTTTTTCTTCCCTTCCCCTATGTTCATCAGTTTTGTTTCTTAAATTCCACATATGAGTGAAATCACATGGTATTTGTCTTTCTCTTGCTGACTTATTTCACTTAACATAATACCCTCTAGTTCCATCTGCGTCATTGCAAATGGCAAGATTTCATTCTTTTGATGGCTAAGCAATATTCCATTGTGTATATATATACTATTCATCAGTTGATGGACATTTGAGTTCTGTCCATAGTTTGGCTATTGTGGACATTGCTGCTATAAACATTGAGGTGCATGTGCCCCTTCGAATGCTTTTTAAAGAAACAAGCATTGTCAAAGACAACCGAATCCTTTTGGAGCTCATGTTTTCCCAGCCCGTTTTCTTTTCCCCCAGAACAACTACCCCTCCGAAGGGGGTATGTCTCTGTCCTGTCCGTGGTTGGTACATAAGTATGTGTCCAAGATAATAAAGAGTGCAGTTTCATGTCTAAAATTTACATAAATGACATAATACCAATTTATTCTGCAAATTGCTTTTTTCATTCAATATTATTGTTTTAGATGTGCATCAGTTTTATTTCATTCACTAATTAAAAAAATTTTTTATTACGTTGTGTCAGTCACCATACAGTACATCGTTAGTTTTTGACGTAGTGTTCCATGATTCATTGTTTGCATAAATTTCATTCACTTTAACATCAATGTTGTATTCCTTTTTTATGAATGTGTTACAATTTATTAAGCATTTTCTTATTAACGAAGTCCTGAATTTCTTTTCTCTCCTATAAACAACGATGCAGTGAACATCCTTGTATAAAGCTCTTTGTGTACAGGGCAACAACTTCTCCTAGTTGTACGCCTGAGAGAGGACTAGCTGTGAGATAAAGTATATGTAGCCCCAAACTTCGTAGATAATTGCCAAATTTCTCTCCGGTTCTATCATCAGTGTGTTGTGCTTTGCTGTTGTTTTGTATCTTCATATAAACAGTTCATATTGCCAGACTTCGAAATTTTGGCCAATCTGATGGGTGTGAAATGGCATTTCTTAATTTTTAAGTTTGTGTTGCTTTGAATATTAGTGAAGCTGGACGTCTTTCCATATGCTAAGGGTCATTTCGTTTTCTGAGATGCGCCTGCTCGTAGAGTCGGCCAACCTATTTCCATTGTTTTTTCTTTTTGTAATGGATGAATAGGATGCCCCTTTCTCCCCAGATTCTGGGTATTTAATCCTTTGTCAGTTACATAAGTTGTAAATGTTAATTTTGTTCATTGCCCAGTTCTCATTCTCTTGCAAGCTGCTGGCTGCCTGCTTTTGCACATTCTTCATTTTTGAGATCACAGCAGCTACATGGTGAAAATGGCTTGGGGGTGTATTTTGAAAAGCTTATGTGAATGGATGTTCCTTGACTCTAAATTATCTGTAGTAGGCTAAGGAATGTGTCTGTGAAAGGCCTATTTTGCTTACTCAAGGATCTCATTTGCTAATATAATTGTGCGGTGAAAGCAGAAGAATCTGGTGTAAGTGGAAAAAAACCTTAGTCACTACGAGTTGTTTGGGTGGCTCAGGGCTGAATATCAGGGGTGACTGGCTGCCCACTGCCATGATGAATCCTGGCATGATTTGCCTGGCTATTTTGACATTTTGTAGCCCCAACATCTGAGGAAGGGCACTTCAGAGATGTTTCACGCTCAAGTGGTCTTTTCTTTGCCCCCACACACCTCAGAGAGTCTGCACAAGGACGTACTCATGGAAAGGCTGGACGCGTTCATCTGAAGGTGGGGCAAAGCAGTGTCTTGGAAATGCTTTTTGCTTTCCAGTGGGGAGAGTCCCTTTAAAGCTTTGTTTATCTCTCAGTGCCTCAGCTAACCCCAAGAGAAAAAAACTTAGCTCAGGACAGGAAGCTCAGAGCACCCAAAAGGATGACTACACAGCTCAGGACTATTTCTGTCTGCCTCTTACATGTCCCTCCATGCTATCCCCAGGAGGCCGGGCTGTGCTGATGCTCTAAGGGGGCCTAAATATACCATCACTCCCTAGGAAACCAATGGGTATGGCGGAAACCGAGCTCTGGGATCAATTATGTTGGTAAAACTACAGATGCAAGGGTGAGCCAGAAGTGATGTGGCTTAGGAACTACTTGCTGAAAAACAAACAAACAAACAAACACACTTGGTATTCCCTAGTAGAACCCCATGGCCCCAGGGGAGGTAACCCTGGCTGTCTGGTCGACTAGGCAGAGAGCTGGGCCTGAGGGGCTGGACACACCTTCCGTTCCAGTTGACTCACTTGAGTGGCACATTCTTCTCTCCCTCACAGTCCTCTCATCTTCAAAGGGAATTCATTAAGCCCCACAATGCCATCGGCACTTGGCCAGGTGTTGTACTGGCCCATTAGGTGGACACAGGCCACGGCCTCAGGAGCATGCCAAATGAAGTGCAGAATGGCAGCTGAGAGCTGTTGACGTCCCCCAAGATTGCCCTGAAGCACTTTCTATAAACCCTCCAGCTGTTTCAAACTATTTGTGTGTGGCTCTCAGCACATGCTGTATTCTTCCTGCAGCCCCTTGCTTTAGCTCACTCTGTTCCCTTTGCCTGGAATGCTCTTCTACTCGGGACACTCAAATGTCAACTCCTGTGCGGGGCCTTCTCTGATAAGCTCAGGCAGCACTGACTGCTCTGAATTCCGTGTCCCCATAGCACTCTGGATCATTGTTAATATTGCACATACCATTTGGGGCCAGAATCAGCTGCTCAATGTCTATCTCCCCTAACGGGCACAATTTCTTGGAAGTAGATTCTCTGTTTTATTCATCCTTGTTTCCCTAGCAAGAGTTTAGTAATTTAGTAGGTCCTCATAAATGTGTGCTGGATTAAATGCAGCAAGGGACACAGCGCAGCTCCTCTCTGATTCTGTCCTTGAGTATGACTGGAAGCAGGTCACGTCTCTGAGTCTTACTTTCCTTCTCTGTGAAATGGGTGAGGGAGGATAAGTGAGAAAAACGGCCTCTAAGGTTTTTTGGCTCTACTGTCTGATTTTTAAACTCTGATCGCCTTGTAGAAAACTCAGAGTTCCTCATAACTCTTTAAAAACCAGGGTGATGTGTTCATGTATGTGTGTTACCAGGCCTAGTGTTTCCTCCCCACCTCTAGTCTGTCATGTTTTAAAAATGTGTATTATTTAGTATCTTGCAAATTCTCTAAAGTTTCAAGAGGTTTCTGGGATTGGTTGATTGTAGGAAGTGTATCGCTTCTATCTTCCCAAATAAAATGGTTGAACTAACTGATTCTTTTTTAATTTTTTAAAGATTTTATTTATTTATTTATTTATTTATTTATTTATTTATTTGAGAGGGAGAGAGAACACAAGCAGGGGGAGTGCTAGGCAGAGGGAGAAGCAGACTCCCTGCTTAGCAGGGAGCCCGATGCGGGGCTCGATCCCAGGACCCTGGGATCATGACCCAAGCCGAAGGCAGACGCTTAACCTACTGAGTCACCCAGGTGCCCCTGAGCTAACTGATTCCTGGAAAGGAATTTCTGGATTGTATTTCCTAATGACTGTTGTCAGCTTGGATGTGTGTGGAAAGGGGTCACTCTGTCTCTGTGTGTGTCGCTCCGGTGTCTCTCTTCTCACTGATGTAGCCATGCTCATGCCATGCTCAGCAGCACTGGATCCATGGGGCCCATGCTACCCACTTCCTTTGCTAACTCTCTGCCTCCTGAGTTGCAAGTTTGGAGCTTCCTGCATGGAAAGGATTCAGTAACCCTCATGTTCCTATTTTATGTTGTTAATGCATAGCAATGATCTTCATAACCAGCCTATGACTGAGGAAGGACAGAGGTTATTATTGACCCATTTTGCAGATGGAACTAAGGCTCAAAGAGGTGAAGTGACTTGCCCTAAGGTCACGTGGCTTAAGAAGACCTTCTGAGCCTGGCCCAGTGAGACTTACTTATTTGCCACGGTTCTGATTTTCATTGACTCCTTGAAAATTGTTTAGATCGCTGCTGTATCGCCTGACCACTCTGTGGGCTGTTATCTGGTGACACCAGAGGCAGGCAATTCTATCTGAAGGAAAGAAGGGGTCCTCACCCACTACTAATTCTGTGGGACCAAGTGGCTGCACTCGTTAGTGAAGAGGGAATTCAAATGAGCGAGAACTGTCTAATGGTGGTTTCTATCATTAGCGTCTTACTATGCAAATAAATGAGTTGTTGAAGCCTGAAAGCTTCAGAGGCCTGGTGGTGGCGGACCATCTCATGCCCCCCCCCCCGATGCTACAGACCCAGCTCAGAGTGAGCACGACTTACTGGGGCACCTCTCTGAGTCTCCGCTTCTATATCTACGAAGCAGGAACAATAAGCCGCCCAGCTGACCTCTGGGTGGATGTGAGGGTCACCTATCCTGATGGAGATGGCCGTGCTCCGGAAGCTGAAAGTGCTGGGTGGAAATTCAGGGAGCACCATGTTTGCTCTTGTTATTATCCTGCCTTAACTGTGAATGGCCTCAGTGGAGGGAAATAAGCCCAGCTCTGTGTTATTTTCCTAAAAGTGGCTCCGAGAAACAAGATGCAAGAGGACACGTAGCTGTAAAAGTGTGAATAACCACAGTTCCTGCCCTACCTGCCTGTCAGAACACAGAAGAGGATTAAGTTAGATAATGATGTAAGAGCATTTAAAAACTATAACAGTTGCTATTATTATGACAAATTCTTTTTCCTCAAAGGCTAACGGTGGCCCTTAATAACCTGAAAGGAATTTGTCCAAACCCTCTATGATGCTATTTCTGTTGTGGCCGTGCCTCATGTTGGGAGTAAAGAGTGCCTGCCACTTAGCTGAAGGGGGACAGGGGGCGGGGCTGGAACTCATCTGCTCAGATCTTGCTCCTCGTACCTTTTGGATGCTCTTTTTCAATCAATGGCTCTAGCCTTCTGTAACGATCTGTAAGCTTCTGGCCCCCTTGGCTCTAACTGATCCCTAAGGATCAATTCCGTTTCTGAAGAGGGCTTTTTTTGTTGTTTTCTTTCTTGTACCTGGGGAAAAATAGTTACTCTCCTAGACTGTAAAGAAAAACTCCTTCTCAGGAGCTTAAAACATGTTTGAAGTGGATAGGGCCCAACCTTGGTGAAAACATAGTTTTTATTTCTGAAAGGAAGTAGAGACAACTTATCATATGGGACATACACTGCGAATGTTCTATTGAAAATCAAAAATGAAAGCCGTAAGATGGCAAGAAAGCAAATATGTGAGTTGTAAGACATCGTGTAGTTATTGCAGTTGAGCATTTACTGTAACTCTGAGCTTCCTGGCAGGCAGGACAAAAAAGTAAACATGATGACTTACATAATTTTCTTTTTCTGATTGAAGGGGATGTCCTGATGGAATTTTTTCTTCTGGTACCAATTTTGAAAAGGAATTTAATACTGGATGACCCTCAGGGGTAATGAATATGTCTATAGCAAGAATTTTACAACAAATGCAGGGAAGTCCTTAAAGTTCCATCTCGTTTCCCCTTTTGAACTCCAGGCTCATCATAAATTCTGATGAAATTTCTTCACCTAGATATTCCAGAGTCACCTGAACATATTCCATACTGACCCTGTTAACTTCTTTTGGAAATTAGTTCATCCCCTTGTGTTCATTACCTCTGTTAAAGCATCACATATACAAGTTGCCCTTGCCAGACAAATGTCAGCTTGTTTAGATGACTCCTCCCCCAATCTCCAGCCTGTGCCCAGTCAATCCAGGGGAACCTGTGCCCTTGATTTTGTTTAAAGCCCACCTTTCCCCCCCACTTCCAACACCACTACTTTGGACCAAGGCACCCCATCTCTCACCTGGTCTGTTGCAATGGCTTCTTAACTTGCCTTCTTATTATTCCAACCTGTTCTCCACACAGCCTGTCTAGAGACTGATGTATGAAAAATGTAAACCTAATCTCTCTCAAAACCTTGCCAAGGCTGCACCTTGTCTTCAAGGTGAAGCCTAAACTCCTGACATGGCAGAAGAGGTCTTTCACATGCTTACTTTCCAGCCCCAGCTGTTGCCACACCCCAAACACAGTCTTTAACACAGGCCACTTGTTCCCTCAGGACACCCCACCCCCCAACGTCTCTATGCTTTGCACAGGCTATTCCTTCTTCCTAGAAATCCCCCCTTCTTTGAAAATCTGATGTCCTCCATTCTGGGAAGCTTTTCTGATCCCCTTTTAATACTCCCCATGGCTACGTTCTGCCCCCTCTGAATCCCTCAGTACCTGGGATATCTCACTTATACTTACCACGTGCTGCTATAACTGCTTAGTTCCTAAGTCCTCCAAGAATACCGACTTCTTAAAGACAGAAATGGAATCCCACTCATCCTAGATTTCCTAGGCTCTGTACATGAGCCTGACATAACTGGAGTCTGATGAGTAATTGTTGACCAAATGGGTGGAGGGAAAAATGGAGCCCTTGAGGTAGAGTCTGGGATGTGTTGATTAGTGACACAGAGATCAACGGAACTTCCTTTAAGATATCTGGAGGAGCAGACCCATAGACTGTGCTTTAGATAAATCTCTCTGAGATCATCTGTCTCTCTGCGGTAATCTTTGGCAGGATCTGGAGGCAGACAATGAATGATTTTGCTGTTGCGAAGTCCTCAGGGGATGACCTACTGTGTGCCTGACCTGGAGACCTGCATACCCTGGCCATCCTGTGTGTGCGTGTGTGTTGGGGGGGGCAGTCATATTATATTAAGGGAAGGAAGAAGCCCAACAAAGAAATGGATTATAAGGGTGTTTCCCAGCATACCCAGGGTTTCCCTTAAGAGAGATTGCTTTCTATCATGCACCTGGCATGCCGTCAATGGAGAACCCTTTCTTTGCTTCCCTCCATCAAGTTTCACATCACAGAGAGTTTTTGTTCAAAATGCAGATTTCTCAGTTCCACCAACACCCTCCGCCCCACCCCACACTTCCCCCAAAATACCTTTGCTTCAAAGATGGTCTCAAAGTTGGCTGAGGAAATTTTTCCAACAGGATCCGTTGACTAGCTCCTCGGTGATACTGTGACAGCTCTACATTGGCAGAACCCGGACTCGATCCTGTTTTTAACCTCCATGGTCCATTTGGTGTGGACGTTTGTGGGCACAAGCAGTTTCCAATACTCCTGGGCTTGGTGCAATAGAGCTGAGTGATCCTAAGGGCTCCAGGGGGGCATTCTCGTACCACACAGGCCCCACGTAAGCATGGATCTCCTTGACAAAGACAGGAGAGGGTGTCCAGATGAAGGGCTTTAGTTCCTATGCAGGATTTGGCCAGCACAGTGTACGTTGGTAATTATTATGAATCACAATGTCTAGCAATCACTATTTGAAATAAATAATAATTGTTCATGGCCAGATAGGATTTTGCTGTTCTCAGAACTCTTGGATTTGCATTACCTCCCATGATCTCACAATAGTCCTGTGAAGCAGGGCTATTCCCATTTTACAGATGCAGAAATTGAGACTCAAAGCAGGCAGTGAGGTGACTTGTCCAAGTTCGCGCAGATGGAATTGCTACCACTTGATGTCAGGTTTTCTCACTCTGTTTTAGGCTACGTTCCACTCTGCCTTGCTTGCTGATCTCTTACGTTACCAGATTTGAAAGTTGAGGAACATTACTAAGAATGATAGAACTGTATTTGAGGGCTCAACAATGTCCATAAAGAAATTTATGATTATGATTTGCTATAAAAATGTGAAGTACGAATTTAAATAAAAATAAGAGTTTCCATTTTTTTGCATTATTGGAGAAGCAGACACTGTGGCTCTGTTAAAACTTTAGTCCCGTGTGTCAAGAAGGCTTCCCAAGTTTGTCGTACCGATCTAAGCTGTCAGCAACACTTCTGTGGTGTGCTGCACCTGGCTTGTGCCCATTAGTGAAAGCCGGTTGTGGGCATCTCTTCTCTACTTCATGGTTTAGTGATGTCACATTGCTAGCTCGAAATCAGCCATGGTGCAAGAATTTACACCTTGGAAATCAGCAAGTACTACAGATCAGGGCTTTTCCATCCCAGAGAACCAGTCATTATACATTGACCAGCACATCACTGCTTACAGCTAACAGTGACCTGACTCAATTTAGAAGTTCAAAAGTTCTCCCCTGTCATCTGCGTGGGACCATCTTCAATGTTGATTTTGCTTCTAACCACAAGTCATACCCCATTCATGGGATCATGCCATTCCTTAAATAGGAGGCTCTTTCTGTCCGGGCTTGCAAAATCAGATGGATGGGTTTCTACTAATAGGTTTTCAGATTTGTATAGTTTGCAAAACGTTTTCACATCCTTAATCACTTCTGCGCTCTGTGTGGTCTTTGGGACAGATGGCTTCTCCTCTTGTTAGAGAGGAAGAGCTTTAAGATCTGACAAATGATGTGACTGCTCCCAGAATCATAGGCCTAGCAAGTGGTAGCCAGCAGCTTGGACTGGGTCATCTGCTTCCTTGTTTTATGATCTTTCTCCTTGTACTAGGTCCCTCCTTCACTCGTAACACTTGTAGTACTCACAGCTCAGGCTGCTCTCTGGGGCAAAAAGAAGGGTTGTGGAGGAGCAGCCTGAGGTATGACATTTGTCCTAGTCCTTAACAGAAAAGGACAGACATGTTAGCTTGGGAGTGTCTGCCAACAATTGCTAGCCCCACTTTAATGACTCTTTGTAAGGAAAGGAGTCTACTTTCACTCCCCTTTTGTTCTTGATTCTGTCTTTGATCCCTTTAAAAACTTTTATGGGGAACTTGTGTCTTTGGTCCTGCTGTAAGTCCTACCCTCAGCAGGAATTTGGAACCTCCTAAGTGACTGGCATTAATGCCCTGCTTCCCCTGTTGCACAACTCCCAGCTTCTCTACTGCCTGGTGATGGAATTATTGATTGGTAAGCATTTCACAACACATTTTCAAAACATGTTGAAGGTCAAGAATGAATGACTCATGGGCAGTCACATTTCTTTTTGCCTCAGCCCCTCTCTATTATATTGGTGAGGTTGGTTAATGGAAGTCACTGAAGAAACTGAGGTCAAAGTTAACTGTTCCAATCCTGACCAGCAGGACACTTAAGTGACTCGAAAACATAATTCTTGATCTTCTATTTGGTGATTAATCTGCTGAATCACTTTGGTCTTTAATACCAAAGATTCTAAGGCGATTTGGGTTAACTCTCAACTTTGACACCTGGGATTTGAATATAGCCACAAGTTGCTGGACCTGTTAGGGCCTCACTTTCTTTGCCTGTAAAATGGAGACAGTGACAAATGCTTTCTTTCAGAGGGCTCTTTCCAAGGTCGAGTGATATAATGTATGTGAACTTTTTAGTACAAACTGTAATGCTAGAAAGACCTGCAGTATAGTTCTACATGGGCTCATTAAAAGTTTCGGGGGAATGAATATCAAGGGCACATTGTTTTTCTTCTTCTTTTTTTTTCTTATCCATTAAGTTGCATTTTATTGCCTTCTTTTAAGTAGCTCACAGCAAGTGGGATTATCACAATGGAGTGCTTTTTACACCTCAAAGGAAAGAAGTCTTTAGGTTCCTGGGGCACCTGGGTAGCTTAGTCTGCCTTTAGCTCAGGGGGCTCAGGGCGTGAGCCATGATCCTGACTTGCTGGGATCGAGCCCCACATCAGGCTCCTCCGCTGGAAGCCTGCTTCTTCCTCTCCCACTCTCACTGGCTGTGTTCCCTCTCTCACTGGCTGTCTCTATCTTTGTCAAATGAATAAATAAAATCTTAAAAAAAAAAAAACGAAGTCTCTAGATTCCTGATCTTTAGGTTGGTGGCGACATTGCCAATATCCAGAGCAATTCTTAAGTGTACATTTATAGACTGGACTAGAGGACGTTGTTTTTCTTCTTGATGTGAAAACCTGTCCTCACCTTTTTCCCCCCAGAAAATAATCCAATTTGCAGAATTAGTTCCTGAATGCCTTTTTAGGAGCAATCGTGGGTGGGATTGGAAATTTCTCAATAGTTCTCCTGTAGGTTGTTACACTTGAAGTACACTGGAGGTCCCGTAATTCTAATATAGTATAATCCCAGAACTAAGAAGTGTGGTGAAGGGGAGGTATTAGTGATGTCCGCACCTCCCTGACTTGACAGCATAGCCCCCTCCCCACCTGTATTCCCACACATTTGTCCTCTTCAAGCTGTGTGGACAGCATTGCTCCCCTGTTTCTGACTAGAGAATGAGCCAATAAAAAGGAAGCAAATTCGGTTATGTAAAGCATATCCTGGGTGAGGAAAGGCAAGTATGTGTTTCAGACTTGATTGAAATTGTTTTTTTTTTTTTTTTCCTCACCGCTTTGTCGTCTTGTGAAGACAGGTCAGAACTTATCGAGACCCTGGCAGTCCCTGCTCTCACCTCCTCATTGTACTGAAGGGCAACCTAAGGCTCAGAGCCTAGAGGTGGTTTCACCAGGGTCACAGAGCCAGCTTGGGGCAGAATCAGGATTCAAGCACCCATCTGCTGACTTTTCATGTCTCCTATCTCCATTACACCATGTGTGGAGAGAACACGGGGAATCTAAAAGAAGAAGGAAAAAAAATAGATCCTTATGGAATATCTTGGGTTACTGGTTTTCAAGGACAGTTTTATGGCTATAAAGGCAGCAGTGGTGACTTAAGAGCAATGGTAGCTAGCCTGAATGAACTTATATGATAAACATTTATCATAGAACATGTGTCATCCAACACCTGCTAAATCTGGGCATTGGAGCCAAATTTGCTTTTATTGTCAAAGAAAGGAAGGGGAAAAGGAATTTGGCTGAACAAAGCTGGAAGACTTTTTACTAGAAAATTCAGAGTCAATTTCTGGAGGAACAGGAACACATTTTCAAAGACTTCTAAAATGTATTTAAATGTGATTGGGTGAATTTAGTCGTTAAAGAAGTAAAGGACACTAAGGATCCTTTGGTGCCTGAGGCCTCTTCTAGACAGGTCCCTTCTGTCTGCCTTGGTAAGGTGGGCAGGCCCAGAGGTTTCCCAGAGCAATGTCTGAGGTTGCTGGTTTCCATTTAGGCTCCCATGCAAACACATACCAAAGCACTCGTGGTTCTCACTGTGATCCCTTCTCATTAGGAGAACACGGCCAAAGTCAGAGAGACATGGGCCATTTGTCTCTCCAACTGAGCCTATCCCTACAAAGTGGATTCTTTGGCTTATGTTGGAGGTCAGCCTACATCAACACAATGGGACATTTGCCAAATACATGGTCACTTCCCTTTGGCTACACACAAATTTTTGAACTGCCAAGAGCTGTTCATTTATTTTCTCACCTAATAGTTATGATTTAAGGGAGCACGAAACTAGAAATTCTCTGCAGGTATAACGAGTTCTCTGCACCTCAGTTTTCCCACCCATATGAGACTATCCATTATCTGCTTGGTGGACCTCACCTTGCTGCTGTGTGCATCCAATGAATGACGTATGGAAGTGCTCTTTCAACTCTAAAGCCTGCTACGAGGGTGAAAGGCTGTTGCCACCACTCTGTGCCCAACAGTGGGCTAGGCCTCAGGTGGGCTACAGAAGAAACATAAGACATGGTCCCTATCCTCCAGGAACTTACAACCCTGGGTTGGGAAACCAGGACACACCCAAACAAAACAGGGATGAAAGGTTGTATTTACTACTTTAATGGTAGCTAATGACTCTGAGACTTCTAGGAGAGTAGAGAAGAGGGAGATCTTGAACAGGCTGCAGAAGTTGGGAATGCCTCTTGGAGGAAGTGAGGCTTGAGTTAGGTGATGGAGTAGACGGAGAAGATGGAGAAGGTTTTTATGCGTACAGGTCCAGTGAGTCAGCTAGTGCAGGGTTTTCTTGGTGGATCAATCTACTGGGAGTTGGAACTTCCAGTCAAGCTGGAGTTATAGATTTAAGAATTTGAGGAGAGTTATGGGAAAGGGAAAGTCAGAGCAATTTGCAGACCAACCATAGGTTCTGATGACTGGGGAGGCCTCACATGCAAAGGGTGGACTGTGAGGAGGGTAGGGGACTACAGCAGGGGATGGTGAGCTTCTGCGCCAGACCAATGGAAATGGTAAAAGAAAAAAACAAACAAACATGTAAGTGAAAGATAATTCCATTTGTAGAGGGGAGACAAGTCAGGTTATTGACCCTTTCTCCTCTCGTGGTGTCTAAACATTGGGATTTGAGTTAAACTGGGCAAGAAGGGGCAAAAAAGTGGGAGTGTCTTTATATGTACATTGGAAGATTTTTGAAAACCCAAATTGGTCTTGCAGTATCTGTTTGTCTACCTATCAAAACAGATCTGAAGTTGCTGGCTAATCCATAGAATGACAGGTTTTCACAGTCGGAGAGGACCTTAAAGGTTAGCTGGTCACATGGTGGTCAATGTCAGAATTTCTGCTCCACTATCCGCAGCAAATGCTCATTCCTCTTCTTCTCAAAACTTTCTATCAAGGGAGTTCATTAGTACTTGAAGACCTTCCCAGGACTGGATATGTCTTGAGCTTCACAATATTTTTATTTGGAACTATTATGAATTTTCCCTGATTGGCTCTCTTATCAGCCCCCAGGGTCACATAGAACATTTAAAATCCTTTCACATCTTCTGGATTCAGCCATTTAATTGAAGATGCAGGCCCTGTCTTCCCAAATGCGTCTCATCAACCTTATTTATAAATTACCTTTTATATTGGATAAGTAAAGTGCTATAAATTTCATCATTTCCATTTTTATTTATCACTTGACCCAAAGACAACAGAGTTGGATTCTGGATCTTACAGGAAAAAAATTTAAAAATTAAAATAAATAAATAAATAAGACAGACTCAATTGTGGGATCCTTCTTATCCTTCTTTTTTTTACTTTAAAAAAGTAAATTGAGGGATTTTTTTTGGGGGGAGGGGGTCTTGCACAAAAGTCAGGTCCCGTGACTTTCATCTCTTTCCTTTTTGAGCCAATCAGCTGGATATCTTCCAGGGGTTTGGTGTCAGAAATCAAATCTGTTGAGTGAGAAGTTTGACCAGATTCAGAACAGCCTTGCCAAATTGCAAATAGAGCGGGCGGAGTCAGGTGGGTTAGAGGGGGTGACAAAAATGAAGCTTACGATGGACACAGTGTATATTCGAGGCACACAAGGGCTTCAGTCAGTAGAGGTTGATATTAATAAGATACAAAAACAAAAGAAATAACAATAGTAATAAACAACCAGGCAAACCTGAAGCTTCTTAACTGATCTGGAGTGAAGGATATGCGGATAAACACACCATTGTCCTTGGATGGTTTTCCTTGTGGCCTAAGCAAGTTACATGGCCATGTCTGTTTCAGGCTGTGTTACCGCAAAACTTGAGCACTCGCTTTAAAGTTCAGAGTAGAAAAGAAAATCTTGCCCAGAACATAGAAAATGCTCCATCATGTCAAAACACACAAGCAAACAAACAAGAAGCAGGTCAGTTTTCTCTTTTTGGCACTGTGCGGGACCATATGCTTCCAGAGATGAGGATTTAAAAATAGCCTGTCACACAGCTCACACTGTAGCCCTGGGACATGCTGGGGGTGGGAAGGATTGCCTCACACAATAATAGTGACACTTCACATTTATACCAACCTCTTCCCAAAGTAACCGAGAGTACCTTCCAGTTATTTGTTTGCTTTTCTTTTTTTTTTTTTTTTAAATCGAATCTTCCTGATGTCCCTGTAAGCTGATTGTGGGTGGGGGGGGGTATAATTCTTCCCACTTTACAGAGAAAGTGACTGAGTTATCGAAAGGTGAAGTCACTACCTCGGGATCATAGACTGACTCACTCAGGAATTAGTGTCGTGCGGTTCTGAGCACAGTGCGCTGCGGGCTGCGGCAACATCCTGGGCTGTGAGAGCCACGAGTTCATAGGATGTTGCACAAAGAAGAAAGAGGGTTGCTTCCCATTGCTTCTGTTTTGAAATGCACTTGCCTTTCATTGTAAGCATTTCATCAGTTTCCAGTTCTAAAGCAAATTGCTTACAAGCTATTTGACCTCTATTTGCAGACCAATTTACAGAATCTTAATAACAATGTGATTTCTCTTGTCTCCAGAATTCTTTACACACGAGATGATCTTAAACTCACCATCTCATCAGATCTGTGAAACAGGCTGTAATTTAGGCAGGGCCAGCATTATGATGAGTGGGATCAGAGGCTCAGAGTGTGGGCCAGCCTTTTCATCTAGTAGGGGGATCAGACACTGACCAACACGCAGGTCTTCTCTCTGCAGGTCTGAGCTGGTTTCCCGCTGACCACTCTGTACCCGAGATCTAAGCATTGCTGTGAGACTTGGCTGCGCGATGCATGTTACCAGGGATTATGTCTTCCTTTGTGCTCAGAAGTGACTCTGCCAACCAACCTGGCCCCCAACACTCAACATCACCTGAAAGGGGGGATTCTAGATGTAGCAAAAACAGGTCAGTGGCAAGCTCCCTTTTTGGAGGAAAGGTGACTCTTGTCATTCTGATCATTCCGGCAGATGATTTGGCGTTAGGTGGAGTCCAGTGAGGTTGTGTTACTGACCAGCCTTAGCCCCTGTTTGGACCCTACCTCCCGTTGCTCTGCCATAACTAGTCTCTTGCCAATATGCTAAATTCCCTTGCTGCTTTCCTGAACTTCACTGGGCAAAGCCCCAATGCTGGTGAAATGTAACCATCCTCTCCTCCTTCGCTTGTCTCTAAGCAGCAAAATGTTGTTAAGAACATTGTACACCACGCTGGAAGCTGCTTACTTTAAATTTATCACTGCAGCCCTCAAATGTGCCCTGCCTGAGGGCCCTATAACACTTCTAGCAAATTTGTTTTTTTAATCTTTGAATCAACCCTTTCACACCTTTCCCTTCCTCCCTAAATCTCCACCATGCTCTACCCTTTCCATCTTTCAGGATGATGAGTTTCCTTGTTATTCGAGGACCGTTATTCCATCTTTCCACCACCAATGTCTTCACCTACCTGCATCTGTACCTGCATACACCACCTCCCACAGGTAGTGTTGCTGTTTCTAAATAAAGGTGACTCTTCCATTTGTCTTCTGGATTCTACCTCCTTTTACTTACTTCTTTCCGGCAATATTTTCCCTTGTCCTGTTACATCCATCCCATCAACATACAAAGACGCTTCTATAGTAACCATAAAAAAACAACTCTCCCTTGGTCCTGCTTGTCTCCCTTGATCCTCCAGCTTCCACCCCTTTCTTTGATGCCTGTATAAAAATCTTCAAACATAAGATCTATTTTCCCTATCTCCTCTTCTTCAGCTCCCATCCTCTCCTCAGCTCTGTTTCCTTTATTTTCAGATCCTATCACTCCACTGAAGCAGCCCTTATCAAGGTCACTAACGGGTTACCTGTTTCAAAACCTCACACGGTCTGTTCAGTAGAATTGGACATGGTCAATCCCTGGTACTTTTTTGAACATTTCCTTCTCTGGCCTTCTGTGATTCCACTCTTACCTGGTTAAACCTTACCTTCCTGTCTCCTTGTCTGACTCTTTTCCTCTATATCACATTTTGGAGGCCTCTGAGGTTCTAGTCTCTGTTCTGTCTACACTCTTCCCAGATGAACTCATTGGGTCTCATGGCTTTAATACACCATCTATATTCAGATAACTCCAAATCTCTATCTCTACCTGACTTCTCCCTTGAGCTCCAGTCTCGACAACTCTAACTGTATATCTAATAGGCATTTCACACAAACTATCATCCAAACCAAACAATTGAGGTATCCCTCGCTCACGTCCAATTCCTCCTCCCCAAGTCTTCCCTTGCCAAAGTAAGTTGTCCTGAACCACCCACATATTTGTTCAGAGAAAATACCCAAGTCATTCTAATTTATTTTTATTTCTCTTAAACCCCATGTTTTAGCCATCGGCAAGTCCTATTGACCTTACTACATCTGAAATATATGCCAATTTCGAATATTATTTACCATCTCTACTGCTGGCCATCTTATTCTAAGCTATCATGACATTGTTCATGTCCAGATTTTTGTTCCCTATCCTCACCTTTCACACAGCAGCCAGAATAATGTTTCTAAGACCGTAAGTTATAATGTTACCTCTCTGCTAAACTCTCTTACTGTGAGTATAAAACTCTACAGGGCCTGGCCCTTGGCTACTTGACCAACCTCATCTCCCTTCACTTTTGGCTTCATCCACAACATTCACATTTTGTGAATATTTCATCCACAACGTTCACATTTTGTGGCTCTTTTTGCTCCCTCAAATCTGCCAGCGCTTTCCAATCTGAGGGCCTTTGCACTTGCTTTTCCTCCTGTTTGGATGTTCTTCCAGATCTCCGATGGCTGCTTCATTTTGTCATTCTGGGGTCAGAACAAATGTCATTCCAGTAGACAAATTCGCCTGACCAACGTTGCTAAGGTATTCTTCTCTAGAACCAAGTAAATGAGTATTCCACCTCTATCCCTGCCCCCCGCCCCAGGAGGAGTGTTTTCCTTTAGTTAAATCCTAGTGAATTATATCCTCAACTTTAGTGGTGAATCAGTATAAAAATGGACATTGGAATTTGTGACTACATTGTTCCTTGGGGTTTCTGAAGACATTATTTGGTCTATCACCCAGTAATCTTTTCTATAAAGCCCTCTATGAGGAATTCTTTCAGGTCTAAGAGCTAGAAAAGCTTTGCTTCCCTAGAGAAACTGGTCATGACACAACTGGCTTCGCTTTGGTTTCTCTCTCTCTCTCTCTTTTGGCTTAATAGCACAAAGCTCAGGGCCACAATTTTACCTTAATCATTGCAAACACATAGGACTATAGGACCTGGTTACCTGTCTAGATAGTTTTGTCCAACAGAACTTTCTACAAGCATGGCCATATTCTGTATCTGCAATGTCCAATAAGTAGCCACTAAACACATGTGGCTGCTGAGCCCTTGAAATGTGGCCAGTGAAACTGGGGAACTTAATTTTTATTGTATTTATTTTTTCTTAATTCCAATTTAAATAGACACATGTGCCTGCTGGCTACTATGTTGGACAGCACAGGCCTGGATATCCTGGTCTAAGATACTAGAGTTCATTTTTATGCACACTTCATTATCCATTATTGTATTTCCAATAAGTTGCCTCAATCCTGTGTGGCTGGTAGGAGATAAAGAAAGGAACGCAACACATATAAATGAGTAATTGACTTTGAAGGGCAAGTCAGCATGTTTATAGGTTTGGGTGACATGACCGGTGCATGCAGACGATGAGTCTTAAATCCTATTTCCCTTTATGAGCTCTGTGGAAAGGGCACCTGGAGCAAGTCTGAGATCCGAGTTCTAGTCTTCGTTTTGCTGTTGACCATCATCTGTGGCTCTGAGTGAAGCAGAGATTCAGTATGCTCACATGGAAAATGGGACTTCTGGATTGATGACCCGGTGCCTTTGGCATCTGGATGCCAGATGTGTAGCCATTCCCATTCCCATTACTTCTGAAGTCAAGGAATCTGGCCCTTGGCTACTGACTTGGAATATGAGGCAAATCTTTGGAAGGTCATCACATTCATGCCTGCTCCTAAGGCAGGGTCACTGGTAAATGAATTTAAAACAAATATGAATATTCCAATCTTGAAAATGTCATCAGGGAAGGAAAACCCACCCTAAATACTTAGGAAGTTGGATGCTTTTAACACAGAGTGATATATCATTCCCTTTATTATATAAAAGCACAGGACTAAAATCAGAAGACTTGGACTCTAGTCTCGGCTCAGCTCCTAGCAAGCTGCATGATTTTGGTCAAGTAAAGGTTCCTCTTCTCTCAAATGAGAGGACTGGATCAGATGACCTTTAATTTCCTGTCTTGTGCTAGCCATAATAATAATAAGTTGCATTTATTGAATCTTTAGAACGTGCTGCGGTGCGTTACCTTATTTAGCCCTATAGCGGTTGAGAATATTATTATTTCCATTTCCAAGACAGAGAAACTGAGCTTTAGTGTTTCCAAGGGATATCCATATCTGCTAACAGAGTTAGCGAATGTGAAATTCTCTACCCGAGTCCCACGATCTGCTTTCAGAATTCACCTTCCTACCTATTCTGCCTTCTCTAGGATTTTGTGTTTTTTCTATAAGCCATAATACCATTGTTTTTCTGGTTAAACAAAGAGCGGTCTCCTCCTTTTAACCAGAGCTTCCCCAATCTGGCTCCAGAATTTGGAAGGCCAGGAAAGGCCCACTACAGCCAGGATTGATGGGTTGCTTGCCACCAGGCAAGAGCAGCCTTATTCGTTTGCCCAGTATGCTGTACGAATAATAACCATTATCTAAGTATGCTGTGATATGAAAAATGTTGGGAAGCATGTGGGCTTAGGCATATGTAATGACTCACTGGCAGGGTTTAGCTTGGACTTCTCACCAGTCACATCACATACATTTCACAAGACCCTATCGTGAGGGCATGCTGTATCCCACAAATCTCAATCATCACTCCCTGAGAGTGGGATAGCTCCGTCATCCCTGTATCTCCAAATGTCCATCTTGGAACCTGGCCCTAAGCTGATCCTCAATAAAGAGCTTATTTTGTTACTTGATAGAACAGTATCCTTCTGTTGGTTAGAATCCTACAAAGTTAGAGCCAGAAAGAGCTTCAGAAAATGTTAAGTCAGACCTGAAGGGAGTAGAGGATTTTCTCAAGGTCAGTTCACAGTTGCAACTAAAATTCTGCTCTCCCTCACACCCAGTCCTGGTCGCCTCCCTATCAGACTAATAATCAGAACTCCGTCCTTAGGAAATGAGGCAGGGACAGCATAACTGAAATTTTATCCTGCCTCTGCTTATGTCAGGCTCAATGCAGCACCAGTGGTAGGAGAACCGACCTCCCCTGGCTCCATCAAAGGCCACAGACCCATGAGAACCACCCAGCCTAGCCTGAGCCACACGCCCCGAGGCCACAGCGGTGCGCAGGAAAGTGAGAGGAAGTGGAAACGTGCGAGTGGAGGGCTCAAAGCAACGGGCTCACCACCGGAAAAAAAAAATAAAAATAAACACGCTCAGAAATAGTGTAACTGATATGCAAAGAAGATCAAAACAAGGGTTTTAAAATATCTTGGCTGCTTTAGAGGAGGTGGGGGTGGTAAATGAAGCGAGGTTGCAAATGTGTGTTAGGGGAGGGGAAAGGTTATGTGGAAGGTTCACTGCAGCCTGCCTGGCCATGGGAGCCTGAAAGCCAAGGGTATTCAGTGAGAATGTGGGACGTATACCTTCCCATGGGTAACCTGGAGGGCGGCATGGATTCAGAAGCAAGAACCCTGGAGCCCCACAGCCCCAGACTCCTCCCTCCCTAACCTCGTTGCTGTTCCTTGAAAATCTGCCCCAATTGGAGTCATGGCCGTTTGTCCAGGGCAGGGCATTGAGGCTCAGACAAGTCGGCAGCGAAGG
This sequence comes from Ailuropoda melanoleuca, assembly GCF_002007445.2. Classification (NCBI taxonomy): domain Eukaryota; kingdom Metazoa; phylum Chordata; class Mammalia; order Carnivora; family Ursidae; genus Ailuropoda; species Ailuropoda melanoleuca. The sequence continues at coordinate 76,594,751 of NC_048218.1, forward strand.
CACCCTGAAGTCCACCCAACTTGGCTGAACTTCAAGGCTCAAGTAACAGTTTGGAACAAATGTTCCAGGGTTAAGGACTGAGGCTGAGTAAACTCAGGGAAGACAAATTCCCTAACCTTGCAAAGTGTAATTCCCTTTCCTTTCAGTCTGTTGGGAAGAGCTACCAAAATGCACTCTCTTTTAAAGGGAAGGTTTTATTTTGAAACTGGTTCTTGAAATGAGAAACTAGAAGTTTGGTGATGGCTGTGCTCCCTGTTTATATTCTCCCTCTGCCAATTTAACCAGCTCTAATAATAGCTCAAGGGTCATGGGACATTTCCAGCATCAGACAGCCATCAGTCAACAGCATAGGTACAAAAGGGAGTGTTCACTCTTCTATGGACCCAAATGATCTCATGGCTTTTCGCAGAGGAAAGACGCTGAGGCAGGGCTGGGGAGAAGAGAGTGGCCTGGGGTTTGGAAATTAACCATCCTTCATATAGGTCTGATACTGACACTTACAAAGCACATTTACATCTATTACCCGGTGAGATGGACTGAGCAGGAGCAATCATACATGTTTTCCAGTTGAGGAAACGGATGCTCTGATGTAAAATGTTATAAGGACTCTACTCCCAGTGCTCTATGCTCAGTGTAAGGCCCCAAGGAGCCAGAGATGGGAATCAGACTCCTTGGGTCTATACTTGAGCTATCCCTCTCCCTACCTTCCTCCTCCTCCCTTTCTCCTGACTCCAACTTTGACCAAGAAGGGCACATTTAATACTTTAGGGATGGAATAGAAGGTTTTTTTCTTTAATGTTTGATCCAATATTTTTTCTATTGTGTTTGTTTAGTCATGAGAAGGCAGATCTTACCCTGGACTCTTCCTGAACCTGATGTTTAGTAGAGAATCACCAACAGATGCATGTGGTGACCCTTTTCTAACATGCAAAGCCCAGTCAGCCTTGGGCTGAGGTGGGAGGCAGATGGTCTAGTTGAGTTCCAATTTCTGTCTGACGCAGGTGTGCTCCCCAGGTTGACACAGGCTGTAGAATTTCACAAGGTGGAGTTCACCGTGGGCCGAGGCTATCCAGGAGAGACTTTAAGCAGGAGGAAGCCCTAGTGAAGCAGCATCTGAGAGGGTATATCTGGGTTGAAACATGGGGAGGTCTAGAGAGGCAACAGGATACAGGCCCAGAGATTTAAAATACACAGGGTATTGTAGGAAATTCAAAAAGATCCACCAAACTGAAGCCATGGAATTAATGTTGAGGGGACATGTTGGAGTCACGGCATGGAGGACTTTGAAACACCAATTGAATCATCGTGATTTTATTCTGCAGACATTTAGGAGGCTCGGAAGCTTTATGAAGGCAAGGGTAGTGTGAGAAAACTGGTGTTCTAGAATGTTCCTTTTGTTGGGTATACGAAATGGATAATGAGGAGAGCAGCTGGGAAAAGAAAGACCACATGGGTAGTGTATTGGGGGTCAGGGAGCTGGCCGTACTGCTTTCTTTCTTTTTATTTTATTTATTCATTTATTTTAATAATACTTTTTTATTATGTTATGTTAGTCACCATACAGTACATCCTTAGCTTTTGATGTAGTGTTCCATGATTCATTTTTGGTGTATAACACCCAGTGTTCCATGTAATATGTGCCCTCCTTACTACCCATCAGCATACTGCTTTCTAACCATGTAAACTTGGTCAGGTCAGTCCCAGATATATGTGTAAGTATATAGGATTAGCTACTTCTCTGATGTGAACACCTGCCCTGCCTATCCTTCAGAGAGGTCCTGGACATCACTTGCCATGAGACTGAAATGATTTGTAAACTAAAACTACAGAACGGACATGAGAGATAATGCCCCAGGTTGGGTGGATGCAATGGAAATGAGAGTTGATTGGTGGCCGTGGGGATGGGTGGTTGGGGTGCTATTGAGTGAATGGTAAGTCCCCGTTTGGGTGCATCTTCCCTCTGGAGGGATGTCTTGTTTCCTCCCCAGCACGTCCTGTGTCACCTGGCACAGACCGGGGGCTAGCAGAAGATTAAGGTGTGTTGAGCTACTAGCTAGGAGTCAAAGACCAGAAATCCCTTAGGTCCCTAGTAACTTCCTCAAGGGAAATACGAAATACAAAGCTAGCTTTTCAATCTTGAGCTTGAAGTAAAAATAAACAGTTGAGTTATTGTTTTGCAGAGTTGCCGAGTAATGATGAAGGGCGAGGAAGACTCAGTTTGCACAAGGTGATTGCTCAATGCAAAGGTCTTGCCAGTGGAGGTGTCCGGGAAGGTGCAAGCAGAAGTCAGCTCAGCTGTTCTCAGGAGCTGCTCCTTGGAAGGCAGTCCACGGCCTCATGGAGAAGAAGGTTTAACACAAATGAGCGAAATGAAAACTGCGGAATTGAGACGAGGTTAGGAGGGGTGAGAGAGAGCCATCTGGGCTTTCAGCCAGCCCTGGGCTTCCAATGGAAGTATTTCACAACCCCTCTTTTCTTCGTGGGTTATGTCCTTGGAGTGAACAGCCGGTGGGGGCATCTTGGGGGAGTGGAAAGTACGCTGGACACTGGACTGAGCCTCAGAGTCCTGCGTTCAAGCCCTGGCTCCGTCACTACCCAGTGGTGTGACCCTCTCTTTCGGGGCTGGGGTCAGACTAGACTGCTTGATCCCCGGGACTAACTTCAGATCCAGACTCCTGAGAGGTGGGGGACAGGCCAGCCTGTCTCTTCAGATCGAAATTCACAGAGAACAGCTACTGTGAGTGAACTGACCTACGGCCCAGGGTGACTGAGTCCTGTGACCATGATAGCAACATGGGGAATTTCAAACAAGGTCAGCTTGGGGCAGAGGCAACTGTGTGCCTGCCAACCCAGGCTTGCGGTTCAGATGAATTGGAGAGCTGGGAGCCCTTCGAGTTCACCCTCCTCAAGCTGTGGAGCTCCGTGTAACTCAGAGGAGAATTTCCCTGACGAACTCCATGTACAGGAGCAGTGTCTTCCCTTCGAGCCTGGGACAGCACAAGTCATTTCCTTCCTACTCCTATTTTCCTTCTGCAAGTCTCAGAGCATAGGAACTCTTCCCCTCCACTTCTCCCATTTCCCAAGGAGAGTCTCAGTGACTAAAGCACTTGCTCTCTTACACACACTTCCCCTGTTCTTTCTGGTGACCAACCACAGCACCGGTCCCGGCTTTGAGAAGTAGGGTGTGGGGCACGAGGGCAAAGTTCATGAGCTGGTCCCCGTGGCTGCCCAGGCTGAGCCGCATGTCCCTGCAGGCAGAGTCCCACAGTGAGTGACTCTGTCTCATTTCTAAAGAGGGACCCATCACTCCTGAGCAGGTCAGGAGCACCATCAACTTTCTCTGGCCCTCCATCCAGGGCCCAGGGGAATATCCAAATGAAAGAAACCTTTACTGAGCACCTACTAAAAACCACGACCCGTTTTTAGACAAGACAAAGGATCCAGAGGTCAGTCATAGCTCCTGCTTCCAAAAGGAGAGATAGGGCAAGTGGAAAACCACTGTAATACCATGCAGAATATGAGCACGGCCACAGATTCAGAAAGACTTCAAATGAAGGAGAAGTGATGCTCAGTTGGGAGCTCACAGAAGGCTGTGTTGACTTGAGACAGAACAATCATGCCCATCGTCTTTATTATTATGGCTATTCTTATGACCAACTTCTACTGAGCTCTTACTATATTCAAGGTACTGCTCAAGATCCCTTGTGTATTACCTCCTCGCAAAAGCCCTTCTCTCTTAGGTAGCATCATTTTGTAGCTAAAGAACATGAGGCTCAGAGAACTTAAGCAACTTTCCCAAGGCCACCCAGCTAGTAGATGGTTCGAGCCCATGGTTTCTACGCAAGTATGGAGGTGAGGTATTCCTACTGTAGGATCAAGAATGACAGCTTGGAGTGGCAAAGCACAGCACAATTTTGTGTGGGCAGGGCAGCTGTGGGGGTAAGATAATTGGGACTTGAGGGTCAGTAAGGAGCTGGACCTTGTACTGAAGGCTGTGGGGAGACCAGAAATTTGAGCCAGACAATGGCCCAATGAGAAGCTGGCTCCAACTTAGCAGTGAGTGCAGAGGGGCTGCCAGCCAGTGGTTAGGCTGAGAGACTGGGCTGTAGGATGGGAGTTGGGGGTGATGGGGGGGAAGGAGAGGAGCAACCTGAGCCTGAACACCAGTCCGTCGTCTCCCTGCTGTCACCATCAACAGCATATCAAACAGAGAGCAAGGTGTCTGAAGACAGCCTGTGTTCCTCTGAGGTTCTGCAGGCATCTGGGGAGTTTTTCTGTCACGCAGGTCCATGACAAGCCCCGGTGCAGGAGCTGGCACTCTTTCCTCATCCTCAGTGAGCCAAGCATCCTCCAAATCCAGGCCCTTTGTACACATCCAACTTGTACACTTACTCCATCACTCTCTTGTCCCCGCTCCCAACCCCCCACAGCAGCAGAACCTATGAATCATAGAGTTCTTTTAATGGAATCAGACTCCGAGGGAGAATGCCTGGGTGGAAGCAAAGAGAGGATTCTGAGTTCTCAGCCAGGAGGTAGATCAGAGACAGACAGGGCAGAGGGCAGGCAGAGAAGAGTGCCCAGCAATGGCTGCGCAGTGATAGCTGACAGAAGCCCCTGAGACCACCAGTGGGCACACTCTCCATTCCAAGCTCCCAAGGAGCTTCCTGCAATGATTTTGTCCAAGGCCAAGGCAAAAATCGAAGTCACAGAGGTCTTTGCCATTGCCAGGTGAGTTATACCTCTGCAACCATGTTCTTCTCAGTGCTTCCAAAGAGCTGCTTTGTCATCTCAGAAAGCGGCACAGGGTGGGATTTCCAGACCCACGCATCCCAGCCAGGAATGCCGTCGCCATGATAGAAAAATAAAGGGGCTCCTAGAAACTGTCTAATCCAATCTGACAGCACCCAGAGTGGGCGTATAACTGTTTGAGACTCACAGAAGGTCCTGTCTTCTTAGTTTCTTTATTATAAACACACAGTGCTTTGTTATGTGTCAGGTACTGTTCTAAGCATTTTGTTAGTTATTAACTTATTCAATTCTCATAACAGTCCTATAAGGTAAGTACTTTTACTCCATTTTACTGATGAGAAAACTGAGGCACAGTGATGGGAAGTGGGTTGGCCAAGGCCTCACGATAATGGCTAGAACCAGAGTTGAGCCTATGTAGTTTGGCTACCGGGTCCAAACTCTGCACCCCAACATTCGGTTACTTTTTATTCTAATTTCCAAGCTAAGATTCTGGCAACGCCTACAAGAGAAAGGGAGATCAGAGCAAATCATTTCTGAAGTTGCACCAAGCTCTAACACTTTGTGATTCAGTGGAATCAGCAAGTGGTTAGGGCTTAGGCTGTGAGTTATCAGTGGGCTGTTAAGTATGCTTTGGTGTGACACAAATCCCCTACGTCTGTTAATTTCACTGAGCTGGGGCATGGGCTTGCCACCGCCCTGACTGCGAATTGGGTGGATCTCTTGCCCACTGCAGAGCCCCAGATCTTCACACAAGGACTCGCAGATATTGCACCTGTTTGCAACCTCTACCTGGTGGGACTGTGAGAACAGTGCTCAATCTAAGCAAAGAAGTGAGATGGGAAAGTAACTGTGAAGATCTGGGCTGCGGGGGTACAGTGATTCAGCGAGACGTGGCCCTAAGTGCTGGCCATGGAGCCAGAGGCTTCGGTTTCCTTAGCAAGGAGGGTGAGGCAGAAGATTGGCGGTTGGCGATGGGGTTACTTGAGTGTCAGAAATAGAATCTTCCTAGTGGCCCAAATTAAGAAAGGCCCTGTATGGAAATACAAGCTCAAATGTCCTAGTTTGTTTAAACATTCAAATGGGATATAGCTCCATTCTCGTCGTGGATTCCCAGGTGGGAAGGTAGGAGATGCAGTGGAAAGAACATTGGCCTGGTTTGGGGCACCTAGGTTCCAACCCTGAATCTGCTCCTAACTAGGTGAGAGGCATTCGGTGAGTCATGGGCCCCCTTGGCCTCAGGTCACCTGTCATGGTGACTATTGAGTACCTGCCACCCTGAGAACTGTTCTCAGAGCTCGAGACATTATGACCCTAATTCTCATCACAATTCCATTAGGGAGGTACTGTGATGACTGCCATCACCCAGAAGGAGGAAAAGGAGTCTCAGGTGAAGGAACTTGCCCAAGGTTGTTCACTGGACCGTGGAGCTAGGAATTATCCACAGGGGGTCCAACTACCTCCCATGTTCCGAGGCAAACCTATACTACCCTAGTCCTTCCAGAGAGAGGGTTAGGCTCTCTGGATATACTATGTACAATTCTATTTAGATATTTGTGCTGAAGCTGTCCTTCCAGGAGCAGCAGATGGCTTTGTTCAACACTGGACCCTGAACTGAGCCAGCCTTTGCTCCCATTTGTTTCAGCAAAGTCTGGATGGTCAGTTCTGTGTGGACGGGGTTCCTCATGATGTCCCTCATGATAAGCACTGTCCCTGACCCACAGTAGGTGCTCAATTAATGTCTATGAAATGGTGTATGGAAGAACAATTGCACGTGGTGGGACAGAGGGGCAGTTGAAGAGATGGGCAATAAGGGGGAAGCGGAAGAGAATCGCCTCTATGAGTTGGGAGCTGGTCCAGACATTCTGAAAGCTGGAGGTCTTTGCTAGAAGTTAAGATTTGGGCTTTTATTTAAAAAAAAATTTAAAGATTTATTTATTTATTTGAAGGAGAGAGAGAGCAGGGGGGAACGGCAGAGGGTGAGGGAGAGAAACTCTAAGCAGACTCTGTGTTGATCATGGAGCTCGATGCAGGCTTCGATCTCACGACCCTGAGATTAGGACCTGAGCTGAAACCAAGAGTCAGATGCTTAACCGACTATGCCACCCAGGCGCCCCTTGGCTTTTAGATTAAAAGCTGCAATGTGGCATGTGATCCGCTTATAACGAACAAACTCTCCACTGAGGAATCCACAGAGGGAGGTGTCTGCTGAAACGTGCCTATAGGGGTCTGCCTGCTAAAGAGGGCCTGGAGAGTGGGGCCCAATTCTGTCTGCTCTCAGGGAGTTCATGGGGGAGCCCAAAAGTTGCTCAGGGCTGGGCTTTCCTCCTCTACCTAACTTCTCCTCTAGCCAGTTGGGGTTGGGACTCTTATGTCCCCTCTTGTGTCCCCACCCAAGCTTTCCTTCCTTTGTAGGGAGCATACCACGCTCTGGTCATTTGTGCCGTCTGCTGCCCGTCACAATTTGCCTGTGGCCTCTGGATCCTGTCCTCTGCTAAGTGATGTTTGTCTTGACTCAGATGAACATCCCTGATGGTATGCTCTTGGGTAGTCATTCGCCTTATCCTGGTCCCTTTCCAGTACCCTTAAGACATGGTTAATGATGGGACTTTTCTGCCCTGGGAAAAGTTGATGGGGCAAAGATTGCTATTAACTGAAATGATAACCATTGGTACAATTGACAAGACACTTCCTCATCTTTTGTCTCACTGACTGTCACATGCAAGGGGCAAAGATGGGGGGGTGCGCCATGAGGCCATGAGAGGACACCTTCTGGTCCCATCTCTGCCACCGACTGTGCCACCTCTTATTTCTTCTTTTTAGACAGCAGAAGGTTGACACAGTGATTCTGGAGCTGCTTTGGCTTTACCCTGACTTAAGTCTAGGTATTAGGAGCTGGGTTTAACAGAGAGCAAATGAGGCAGAGATGGTCCAGATCATTCGGACTCCACCGCGTTCTTACATGACTTCCTTGTGTGGCGTTTTTGCCACGTTCTTACAAGCCTTTCATGGCTTCTCAGTGTGTAGTGCCCATCTCTCCTGGGACAGGCAGCTCTAGCCCCGCAGGTGAGGCTCAGAGACTCAGACATTAAACGTACTGCCTAGGGCCACACAAAGCAAAATGGAAGAACTGGGATTTAAACCCAGGTTCGAAGACGGCCAACCCTGCCTGCGGGGTTGGTCGGGCCTCTTGGGAGCTATTAGTCTGCTTTTGTGTGTGTGTGTGTGTGTGTGTGTGCGCTCCCCTGAGACTCAGGGCCAAAGTGGCCCCAGGGAGTGACAGCTGGGCTCTGGGGTAACTCCACTCTAGGAGGACCTGCCTACCACCTCCTCCTCAGCATCCAGCCCCTCAGACTGTTATGCCTGCCCTTTCTCCACTGCAACCAATTTCTTGGCCATAGTAGTTATATGCCTGGTATTCTCTATTTGACCCTCCAAATCCATCCTCCTCCTTCCCTTCCCCTCTTTGGGAGGCTGATGATGTGGAGATCAGTAGGTTCCCATGCCCTCTGGCTTCTGGTTGGACTCACTGATTAGGCGGGAGGAAGGAGAAGTGAGGATCTATCTTCCCACATCCCCATCTCTGCTGGCTGTAGGTTAGCGGTGGCTGTATGTTGCCATGAAAGGCCACAGCTCCCACTGGCAGCCCTCTCCTGCAGCTTCCCGGCACGGCTGCCAGACCCTGGGAACTGCCTCTCCCTTTGTCCTTTCAGATGGTGGACTAGAAGCAGCTCCCAATTGTTAGCCCCAGTACGCCTCACCATCTCTTGGTTTTCCTTAACTCTGCCCACACCTGTATAAATTATTCTTTAATTCATCTCTCTTCGGTTATCCTCTCTTAAGCGTGTCCTCTGCTTTGTCCCAGGACTGTGACTGATACAGTGCACCTCATTCTTCCTTGCTTTGGTCTTCCATTTTTTAAAAGCACTTCTGACCCCAGGATTTTCACATAAAAGTCTGCAGATTTTGCTCCTCTCAATATTTAACTGGAAAACAAACTAAGCTAGAAGGAGAAGCTAAAGATTGGAGTTGTGTGGGGGTCCTGTAAAGGGCATTGAGTTGGAGGCTGAAGACCCAAGTTTGCTACTTACTAGCTCTGTCATCATGCCAAGTCACTTGGCCCTTCCTTTAAATACAATAAGAATCATTTTTGCCTTATCTTTCCCATAAGCCACTTGGGAAGATCAAATGAGGCAACGCCAGTGGAACTGCTCTATAAATGCTGAAGCATTTTCTGAGCATTAGGTGTTACTGTTGTTGTTTTTATCATACGCAGCATATGGACAAAATCCTCAAAAGGCCATGTGCTTCATTTTCCAACGCACTCAGATTTCTCTGTCGCCTCTGTGCCTCCTGGATTAGAAGAGCTGGCATTTGTGGAATCCAAGATTGATGTCCAGGGAGGATTGGCCAAGCATGGTCCCACATGAGCGGAGCTAAAAATACCTTTGACTTCAGTGGGAGCCTCTCAGTCCCGAGGGGGCTGGGCCTAAGGGACAGGGACTCTGTGAGGAGAATGACTTCCGTCGTTCATCTGCTGGGGTTACAAGAGGGCAGGTAGAAAGTAGCTGTCACAAGGCCATCTTTTTCAAGAGCCACTGGGAACACTGATTTGATCTCTCTGTGCGTTAAGGTGCTGGGTGGGTTGGAAAGGATTTACCTTAACCTTTTGTACTTTTCTCTTAGAAGGATATGGCTTAGAGCTCTTCCTCATGGCCACACCTCTCAGGAATGTTCCCAGACAGCCTTATAGAGAGGGTAGACACCAGAGCCAGAGGGAGGTGAGGAGGAGGTCATCCTAGGATCTTGGTTTGGAATTCATTGCAGAAGCTGAGTTCAATCCAGAGAGGGAGAATCTAATCCAGGAGCTTTGGTTTAATATTTCCAGGGCAGGGGTATGGGGAGGCTCCTTGTCTGTCTCTCCTAAAAATCAGTGGTTTTCCAACCAATTCTTAGAACTCTAGACTCTTGCTATTTCCAATGTGGTCCATGGATCACCAGCATCAATGTCAACTGGGTCCTACCCCAGACCCTTATGTCAGAATCTGCATTTTCACCAGATCCACTGCAGATTCTCATGGGCGTTAAAGTCTGAGAAGCAGTATTTTAGAATTCCTCTGATTGCCTGAGGAGGCCACCTGTAGGTGCTCTCCGGCTGTATATATATGGGGTCCCCTAAAGGATAACATGTGACAAAGGGCCCCGTTGACATTTTTAAAAGAAGAAAAAGGCTGACATCGATGTGGTCTTTCCCTCCCTTTGGTAGAAGAGGAAATTGTGCTGAGGTTAGGACCCTGTTCCCCACCTCCTCTTCTGAGGCCAGACCTTCCCCCTCCTGCCATTCTCCTGACTCCTCAGACGCGTAGTACGGGCCTGCCATGGGGAAGGCTCCATGAATCACAGGCTGGGTCAGGAGACCAGTGGGATCTCACGATGTCTCCCAAGCATGTCATTCCCAGCTCTGGGGCGTCTAGCCCCGATGGGGCTGCCTGGTGAGGCACTGAGGACAAAAAAGTAGCTGGTGATGACCTGGGAGTTTAGGGCTCAGCTTGGTTCTTTGAAAAGAGAAGACAGAAGGGTATGGAGTTTCCTCTTCTGCAGGTAGAATTATGTGGGGGGCTTAGTGTTTGTTGTATGGGGAACAGCCTGGCAGGAGCTGAGAAGAGATAAGTCTACTTCCAGCTGTGATCTGGGCACAGCCTCAAGGTAGCAGGTTTTCAGGATTTCCAGCGGGAAAGCTTGGCAGCCAGCAGCAGTATCTTTTGGGTTTCAGTTTGCTGCAATTATAAATATCTGTGATTTGCATTTCCTTTCCACCCTACCCTAGAGGATATCAATGCATTCCGCTATTACTTCCCCCTGCCCTACTCTCACACAGGTCCCTCATAGGCAACATTCATGGCTTCCATGGTACAGAAGGGGAAACTGAGGTTCCCCACAAACGGGTGCCATCGACAAGTGGGCTGATCTGGAGCTGGCAAACTTTTAGAAGAAGGGAGTCCCTTAGAGTCCTTTGAACACCAGTCGCAGACTTCTGGCTTGAACTCTAGCCCCTCCTTATCATGTATCCTACCCTCAGGCAAGACCTTCTGCCCCTGTTGACCTTCCCTGAATGCATGTGTCCCCTAGTTATGAGGGGAAGTGCCCTCCTCTACCCTCCCACCTCTATTCCGCCAGATACACAACTGTATCTTTTTCTGGTGACACGACTGTCCTCCTTTGATTAGAGCCCTCTGACAATGTGTCTCCCCCCACCCTCACCTTGGCCGGCCTTCAAAACCTCGAAGGCAGGGGTGTGTTTCAACCCCTCGGTTCCAGCGCAGTGCCGTCATCAAAAAATGCTCGGGCAATGATGGATGAACCGAAAGACACCACGTATGAGCTGAAGGATGAAGCAGAGAGACAGTGCATATTTCACTGGCTTTCCTGGGTGAGAGGAGCATTGCACAGTTCTGATATGTAGCCGAAGCCATGAGAAAAAGAATGTGCAGCAGAACCCGCAGCCCTCTCATGAACAGTCTCCATGTGGCTCAGAGTGGCCCTAGGCACGAACCTGGCACTAGCTCGTGACTCAAGACACGACTTATCTGAGTCTCCGGGTTTTCTGTTTTTTTGTTTTTTTGTTTGTTTGTTTGTTTTTGTCCGGAAAATGAGGATACTGAGGTTATTTACCACCTAGGGTTGTTATGAGGATGAAATAAGGTGAAGTACATGTCAAATGTTTATTGGAGAATTGGCACCTCAAAGCCCCTGATACTGTCAGCTGCTCCCTAGTAGGGGAAATCATTCTTTCTCTTCCTCTGCAGCCCACGGGTGCCCAAGGAAAAGCAAGAAGGGCGACAGGCAATCCCACATTTGGAACTGAGTCTTTCTTTTGAGGACATGAGTGCCCTGGACTTTAGGAAATGGTTACCTAAGATTTTAAACATAATGTTTAGTGGAAATGGGGTCTAATCCAGTCCACACCGAGATCTTCCTTAGTTTCAAGTATGGAACTATTCACCAATAATGCAGAAGTTAAGCAAGCCCAGTCTCCAGGCCAGTGGTTTCCATTCTGTCTTCAGTTTGGAGAATCAGGGATGTGGGGTGGAAGAAGGCCTGGCCTGAGATCCTCAGGACCTGGGTTTGACCTCTGTCTCACCTTGAGACCATAGAGCGTTCAATCTTTCCCTTTGTGCTCTGGTTTTTTCACCTGTCCAAAGAGGAGACTGATCTAGATGCTTCATACGGCCAGTGGTCTTAGATCTATTGCAGAAAACAGGGAATCCCACAGCTGTGCTCTCCAGGCATCTGTATTTCTCTTTTTTCGCTCTATCTCTACCTGTCCTAATGAATGGGATCTGAGCTGAATGAGGATAAGCCTGTAAAATCAATTTTTCCATATTCAAAGTGGTTCCATACTCACCTTCGTCTAACTTCACCAACAGCTCAATGGGGGAAAATAAGGAGGATGTCATAATTCCTATTTTACAGACAACAAATCTGAGGCTCGGAGAGAGACAGAGGCTCAAGGTCTCTTTACTCATAGAAGCAAAGCGGTGCCTTTGCATTTCCAGTTCTGATTTTCTCTGCTGCCAGCTCCCAGGCCCAGGCACGGATATATACCTGGGTGGGTTCCCTGGGCCAAAATGAGCCCCTCTTGGTTCCACCCACTCTCCCTTCTCTGCCCAGGCACAGCGTCATAGCTCTCACTTGGCCTCCCCATAAGGAGGGATGTGGAGAAGCTAAGTCCACTAAGGGCTGCATTCTACCCCTCTGCACATCCTCCCCCATCCTGTGCTCCAGTCCTTGTCCGGGTCTCGCCATCTGACTGAATGTCCACGTGAGGCCACGGGAGACTTAGCGCAATTATTCTCGGAGTACGCAGATGAAGGAGACGTGCACAGGAGCGACACAGGCCAAGTGTGACAGTGAGACTACTGGGCTGCACGGTTGACCTGCTCTGATGGGTTGAAGACAAGTAATTGGGCAGAAAGTCATGCACCTGGAAGATAAAGAGATAAGCTTCCACAGAGGGGGCGGCGGGGAAGGTAGCATGACGCCCGCCATGAAAATGGGTGTATGAGTTATTGAGGAGAATTAGTCAAGGAGCTTTGGAGGCATTTAAGGATCTCTGTTGAAACATTTCTCACTCCCCTTCCTTCCCTCCATGTTCGCTGCCACCACCCTCTCGCTTCTCACCCAGAAGGCTGCAGACGCCTCTCAACTAACTGGTCGCCCAGGTCCCGTCTCTCCTGCTCCATTCCACCCCCACATGGATCTCAACCTACCTGTTGAGCCGTATTCCTCCGTGCTCCGCCTGAGCACGCAGCGCCGCCGCTGAGCGAGCTACTCACTCTGCTTGCTCCCGTACTTTTCCATCTCTGGGCTCGGCCCATGTGCTTTATTTTTCCTTCCGCTCAACTCCCCCTGTGAGTGCAAATCCAACTTCATTCTTTCGGGACCACCTCCACTCCACATCCCCCATGACGTCTTTCCTGGTCTTGCCCTCTGCCCTCTCCCCTCTCCCACGGGAGTGACCCTCACGCCTGAGTGTCTATCACACCCGACGGTCTGGGCTCCTTGGTCACTGCCGTCTACCTGGTATTATATAATGATCTCTGGGCGTGTCTTATCTTCCCTCCTAGACTGGGATCACCTTGCAGTCAGGGAAAGGGATCAGTTTCAAGTTTGTATTCCTCGGTGTCTTGGCTGCTTTTTAGTTACTAGGTGAATTAATCAAGATGCAAGGGAATGACTGTATGTTGGGACAGGGAGACAGGAGAGCTCCAGCTTCTAAGCTTCAAGTAGAGTCCATCATAAAACTGAAATTAAACTGATGATGGTGTGTGTGTGTGTGGGAAATGCAAATAAATGCATTCAAAGAAAGGTGGATCAGAAAAGGAGGCTGGCACAGGAGTGCAACCCAGGGGACCAGGAAAATAGGAACGAGGGAAACAACAGTGTTTGTTTTATGCCTGGTAACAGGAGAAGTCAACAGAAGTGTCTTAGGGTGGGACCAGATGAATCATAAGGCTTCCAATTAACCCTTAAATGGCCTCATATATCTTCCTCGTGGTAGAAACACAGAAAGAAGAGAGCCTAACACGTTAGTGGCCATCGAGAGTTATTGAATTCATCCATGTTTTAGTATTTACCTTGAGTCAGTCCAGTGAAGAATATCGACACGGGCAAGACAAATCTCGCTCCCTGAGAATTCGCAGTCTATCTACTTAGTAAAAGATAGCATGGTAGCAAATAATTGGGACAGAGCACTTCATCGAACATGTGCATGTGTGTACGTGTAAGAATGTGTACAATGTGTGCCACGGGGTTGTGGAAGAGGCAACAGGTAACTTTCAGTAAGGTAAGCGAGAAGCAAAAACAGAGATGGGTAAGATGCTTTGGAGAACATGTCTGAGAAGCAGAGGCTTCAAGAATGGGCCAGAATCTTGCCAGTCTCCAGAAGCTGTGTGTGAGAAGGCATCCGTCATTGTGTGAGTTCAAGTCGGGAGGTTGTGCAAGGCAGGCAAACCTGACTGGGTCAGGGAACAGGGGACTACAATGCGCAGTCAGGCAGCAAGGCTGGCCTGTGACTGACCAGGGTTTAAGTTTTAGAATGACTAAAAAAGCCCAGAGTTTTGTGTGTGTCTATGTGTGAGTGTGTGTGCGTGCGCACACGTGTGTGTGTGTGTTTGTGTGTGTGTGGTGAGCAGGAAGGCTAAGTAACACTCTGAAAAGGAAAACCCTACTGGCAAATGCAAAGCGCTTCCTTCTTATCCAAACCCAGTCCTACCCGTGTAGGTGGAGGCAGGATTAAGTCCCTCAGGGAGGGGGCGGGTTGGAAAGGGAGTCTCACCCCAGCCACTCTTGGGCTAGGGAAAGTGAGAGGCTGAGAAGAACGTGAATAAACGAGGGCTGTTTCACTTTTTGCAGACCCTGTTTATTCATAGCCTCATCTGCATAGGTAAATGGGAGCATTCAACAGTGCAGGACGAGGCAGCTGTCCCCGTGCACCTGCACAGCGAGGCTCCAGCAGTGGCAGTGGTGGGGAGACCCCAAAGACACTCTGGACTACCAGTGCTCCTGTGTGTGGCTGGGTGGAAGAAAAGAGGGAATAATGTCATGAGAGACTGTCAGAGAGGAAAGGGACCTGGGGAATGTCGGCTAACTCCTCTCTTTTATGTTGGGGAGAACTGAAGTCAAGAGAGGCCATGGGCTTGTTCACGGTCCCACAGTCAGTGAAGATTGATGGGGATGTTGGCTAGAACCCATGGCTCCTGACTGAGGGCCAGTGCTGCCTCCTGTCCCCTTGCAAGCCTGGGGTGGAAGAGAGGGACCGGTGCGGTAGAGGACATGGGGTGAAGAGCCCCCAGGGACCCCACGGGACACACCGGCACTCGCTCCTGCTTGCTGTTCTTTTAGGTCAGCTTGGGTCTTTATTCCACTCACGGTCCGAGCCAGCATTCTCCCAGGGCCACAGCAAGTTTGGGGGGAACTCTGTCTTCCATAAAAGAGACATTCGCCGTCTCCATGAAATGGGAAAGCAGGTTTTGTTTTTTTTTAAGTTTAGTGGGAACTTTTTAATCTCTCTAATGTCGCTTTTGTGGGCAGAAAATTTATAGTCATCTGGTATGTGAGAAGGATTTGAATGGCAAAAAGATGAGCCTTAAGAAATTGATGCTTGTTCCACAAATTTTACTTTATGTTTCGAAGAGATTAACCTCAGTTTTATTTTAGGTTTTGAAGGTGATTAAGCTGAGAGACAGCTATGCCCCACTAAGAGAGCTAACCTTGACATCAGAGAGCCTGGGCTCCAGCACCAGCTCGGCTGTTTCCAAACCGTTGTTTTGTTTGGTTGGTTTTTTGGGTTTTTTTATCATCAGGTCATTTTATCTCTCTGAGCCTCAACTCCTTCGTCTCTAAGATGAGGATATTAATATCTACTTTATTAATTTGCCTATTTAAATTCATTGAACAGCTATTTTTTGAGCTACTCTTCCAAGCCAGGTGATGTTCTTGAGAGTGAGATAAAATCATGCCCAAGACAGCTGAAATCCCTGATCCCTCAGAGTTTATATTATATAAACTATAATAAAGATTAAGTGGGTTAACGGGTGTTCAGAAGCTTAGCACAGTGCCTGGCAGGTTGTAACTGCTTAATAAATTATAAAGCTGGACCTCTCACAACATCGGGTGCTAGGGATGTTCTGCTGGTTTTGGTGGTGCCACTAACCAGCTGGGAGACCCTGGAAGTCTCTGGAAACCTAAGTGCCCCCCAGCATGGCTCCTTGCCTAGCACAACCTTCTTGAGCACAAATGCTCAGGGACCCTGCTATGTTTCACCATCCTCCTAGGGTTTTTTCATGGACAAGAAACTTCTTTGCTTGTGTGATTTCCATTCATATAGGGGCAAGACCAGGGTCACTGGCCCTAAAAATGTCTATTGAATGGTCCTTGTCCTATGATCAGTTTCAAGATCTGAAAATAAATGTCAAACTCTTCTGTGTGTTGCTTGCTTTCTACTGATTAACTTACCTCTGGCTATTAGCAAGCAGCTTAGCTGAAAACGAACAAAATTCTGATGAAATCTGCTCTCTCCTTAGATGAACCTTCTTTCACAGGGAATGGGGGTGGGGGAGCTAGTGACCAATAACCACGGTCAATGAAATTTCTACCCAGTTGTGTTGGTTCATCTGAAGGGACTGGTGAAACTCCTTTCCAGGGACGGTATATTAAAGGGAGTTTCAGAAGGGGACTTTGGTGTCAGAACCACTACTGGTTAATTAAGTTCAAGCCAGAGAATTGTAGACACAAGGGAGAATAAACAGGGTTTTGTTCAACCTCTTTATCCTACAGTTAAGAGAACTGTGGTCCATTATCCACAACAGCCGAGACATGGAAGCACCCTAAGTGTCCATCAACAGATGAATCAAGACAATGTAGTATTTATATACAATGGAATATTTTTCAGCCAGGAGAAAGAAAGAAATCTTGCTGTTTGTGACCACATGGATGGACCTTGAGGGCATTATGCTAAGGAAAATAAGTCAGACACGGAAGGACAAATGCTATATGATCTCAATTGTATGTCGAATCTAAAAGTGCCACATTCATAGAAACAGAGACTGGAGTGGTAATTACCTGGCGCTGGGGGATAGGAGAAAAAGGGAGATGTTGGTCAAAGAGTATAAACTTCTAGTTATAAGACAAGTAAGTTCTGAAGATCCACTGAACAGCATAAGGATTATAGTTAATACTGTAGTATATACTTGAAAGTTGCTAAGAGAGGAGATCTTAAGTGTCCTCACCATAGAAAGAAATGATAATTATGTGGTATTAGCTTACGCTATAGTGGTAATCACTGCGATATATAAGTGTATCAAATCAACACCTTAACTTACACAATACTATGTGTCAATTACATCTCGGTAAAACTGGGGGAAAGGGTGCATGTTGGGGTGGGAGGGGGTGAATTTGGTGTTTGACATACTGAGTATAAACTGTCTGTTGGGCATGAAAATAAAGATAGCCAAGAGGCAATTAAAAATGATCCTGAAGGAGAGAAGGATTTTTTTTTGTCTCTCCAAATTTTATTTTATTTTATTTTTTCTTTCTTTTTTTATTATAATATTTTTTATTATATTATGTTAGTCACCATACAGTACATCCCTGGTTTCCGATGTAAAGTTCGATGATTCATTAGTTGCGTATAACACCCAGTGCACCATGCAATACGTGCCCTCCTTGCTACCCATCACTGGCCTATCCCAATCCCCCACCCTCCTCCCCTCTGAAGCCCTCAGTTTGTTTCTCAGAGTCCATAGTCTCTCATGCTTCATTCCCCCTTCTGATTAACCCCCCTTTCTTTATCCCTTTCTTCTCCTACCGATCTTCCTAGTTCTTATGTTCCATAGATGAGAGAAACAATATGATAACCATATGAAGGATGTTTTAAAAGAGAGAGAGAGAGAAGGGAGAGAGACAAAATTGTGGTCCAGAAATGTGAGGTCTCTGCCCTCTAATTTCCATCTGCCAATTAGTAGCAGATACAGTGACATGGACTTCATATAAAAAGTCACAGAACCCGACTAGAACCTAGGTCTCCTGATTGCCAGCCAGTACTTTGTCCTTTAGCCTTCTCGCAGCCAGACATGCCACAGTATACTCTTCTCTCCGAATTTTGAAAATTGCCCTAAACAGTGGTTGGCTAAACAAGACCTTGACCTCAACCACTCATTGAGGTATTTAAATCCGGCTCTGAACACCTGGAGTGAAGAGCCAGATTTAAATACCTGAAGGGGTACAAAAAGGAAGACTCTTCAGATTTATTGTGTGAAATCTCAAAGACAGAGATAGAGCCAATGCAGTTCTAAGAAACAGAAGGAAGCTTTATTTAAAGCTAAGAAAGACCTTTTTGATGTGCAGAGCTGTCAATAGCGGGAATGGTTTGCCCTGAGGGAGAGTGAGCTGTTGGCCACTGGAGGTGAGCAAGCGGATGCCCCGCGAGGTAGTAGTTTGGGCCAGGTGACCTCTAAGATCTCACACGTCTTTAATAAACCCGTGAGGAATTTAGGCGTATTTATGACATCTGAATAATTCCTTCTTAAACCCATTTGTGCGTCTGCACCCCCAACCAGTTACTATCTCCTGGCTTTATAAGTTTGCTATCCGCTGTGTAAAGGAGTACTTCCTTCTATTTCCTTTAAACTCTAGGGTAAGGCCAGGTTGGGAAAGTTCTATTTTTCTGAGATTTGAGGGTTCAGTACCTAGTTCCGTTCTATCAAGCATTGTCATATCCCTTCAGTCTTCTCTTTTTTTGATTGATCTAATTTTGTTGTCCATCTTTATATCAACAAGCTCGATCGTATTGGTGATTTGAATAATTCTGTCTTTCCCCCCCTTCCCCCAACTCGACTGATTTTTTTCTTGAAGGTCCATGAATAGAACCGCTACTTTTGTCCCGAGCCCGCGCATTGCTTTCATTTGAACAGAAGATAATGCCTTTCCATCTGACTGCCATGCTCATGCTGGTGAGACCCAACATTCCCATGAGCCCCTCAGCTGCGGCAGCTACTAGAGTTCAGTCAGAGCTGATCTCGGTTTCTGCCCTGCCACTTATTACTCTGTGACCCTGGAAAAGTCGCCGATTTTTCTTTGTAAAAAGAGGAAAGCAATACTTCAAAAAATTGCTATGAGACTTGAGAAAGAGAAGACCTATGCAAGTCACCTGCACTGTACCTGGTACAAGGTCTGTGCTCAATACCTGGTTATGGGAGTGAAATATACTAAACCTAAGGGCATTTCCTGAATGTGACACAACAGAGTCCATCATTCTAGAGAGACTGGGGTACATTTTACTCACAAGCACTGCTTTATATTTGCCCAAACTGAAGCTTCGTTGTGACTTTCTGGATTCTCTTGAATTCTTGATGCCCTGAGATTTAAAGTCAGGGGACTCCAGCTTATATTCTTTCTCTGTGATTTGTTAGCTCTATGATTTGGGGTCATTAACATCTGTAAGTCCATTTCCTCTACTGTAACATTGAGATGATAGAAGTACTTGACCTGGAAACACAGGCTTTGAACTCAAATCCACTCAGGATTCTAATGGTAGCTCCACCAGTTTCTAGCTTTCTGACCATAGACAAGGGGCTTAACCTTGCTTGGTTTCCTAATATACAGATAGAAAATATAACACCCACTTCAGAGAATCATTGCCATAGTTCAACGAGACAACCATGCATAGCTTCTATAACGGCCCCCGGGGTCACACAGCACGCTCTTCACAATTAGTTGCATTCCTCCCCAAATCACAGAATTGTCCAAATGTTTTGTAACTTCTAAACAGGTATGCAGATATTAGAAGCTATCGTTTTTTTGTGGTATTTCTTTACGTAGAAGCAACATTGTGTAATGGAAAGAGCATTGGATTTAAAGTCCAACTGGGACTGAAGTGATGAAAGCTTTGGGTAAACACTCTGCTCCCTGAGGTGTGGGTTCCTGGTCTCAAATAGGGACAATAGACCTCTCTCTGCATACCTCCCAGGGGCACCTTGAATATCTGACAAAATGCTAATGGTGAAACCAGTAAGGTCTGAAAAGGAGGGGCCATGATGACTAGAAATGTTCGGTGACATTTATAAAAGTGGAGATTCCACTATGTAGTGTCCCTTCCTCTATGTCTTCCATTAAAATGTGGATGAAGGAAACCCCAATTCAGAGTGCTTTCTGATTTCTGGAGATCCCTTTGTTAATATTCTCTATCTGGGGAGGTTGCAACAATTGTACCATATTATTTCCTATGATCCTTGTCCAAAATGAGGCAGTGCCATACCCACAGATTCTGGAATCAAGCTGATCTTCGATGTGAAAGTCCAGCCGCAGACATCTTGAATCTATGAAAATTGAAAGCACTGTGTTTCAATAGTCCCCTACTTAGATTCTAGCCCTAATCTCTTTTTAAAAATTTTTTTATTTCTATTCAATTAATTAACATATACTGTATTATTAGTTTCAGAGGTAGAGTTCAGTGATTCATCAGTTGCATACAACACCCAGTGCTCAGTCCATCAAGTGCCTAGCCCTAATCTCTTAAGAGTATGTTGCTTTGTTAAAGTCCTTCTGCCTTTCTCCCCATAATAGCCTTGTTTGGTACATTTACATGATCCTAGAATCCTGGATTCCAGACATGGCAGTCAGATTCATCATCTTGTAATTCCCAGGCAACCCTTCACACGTGTGAAAATTCCATTGGCAGTATGACATTCCCTCTAGTTCCGTGGCCGTTTATGAGAGGATGTGCAGTCTGAACAATAGCTCCATATTTCTACCTGTGACACACTTCAGAATTCTGGGGTAGATACCATCTGATTTTTTAATTAGGTTGTCCATTCCATTAGTGGATGGGCGGTGGAGATGAGCCACACAGCATGGAGCCCTGACTTGAGAGGCAAGAGATTTGAACTCTTGCCCCAAATATGCTACCAGTTTGTTGGGGGTCACTGAAACATCTGATAACGCATCTCCCTTTTCTTACCAGCACCCATAGGCTGTCCTTTGTAAACCCTGGGTGAACATCCCTAATTAAGCACACTAGGCTCTGTGGAACTCTGCCACTAGAATGGCAACTCAGATAGGACAAGAGCTCAAAGGAGGTGTAGGAAAACCATTGATTTTCTATTGGTCAAGTAAATTGCCAAAAAAAAAAAAAAACCCGTTAGTGAAATTTAGAGTAAAAATGAGGAGGGGGAAGACCTTGCCCTGCTTGTTTCATGGTGCTGGACTGAGACCGTATCTTCATGAGGACCTCATGCAGAAGAGGCTTGGACTACAGAGGCTACTGAGTTCTGTCCTGATGTAGTCTCCGGCTTCGTGACCTTGGGAAGCTCTAGCTCCTTCTTTGAGCCCTTATTTCTCCATCTGCTAATGAGCGTCTTGTACTAAGGCAGTATTTCTCAAAGTATAATGTACACACGAATCACCCAGAGATCTTGCAAAAATGTAGGTTCTGCTTCTGTGGGTCTGGAGGGGGACCTCAGATTCCACAGTCCAGACAAGCTCCTCGGTACCACTGCTCCTGCTGGTCCTTCACCCACTGAGAAGCAGAGGGCTAGATCATTTTTAAAGTCCTTTTTTTTTTTTTTTTTTTGGAAAGGGAGGAGTAGCTGTGAACCCTCCATGATGCAAATAGTCCCCAAAACTAAGGTGGGAAGCAGAATAGGAAAAGCTCTTTAGATGGGACACCATCTAGATTAAAATACCTTTTCATTGTAGACAGGGAAGAATAGCATTGCTAAGCCCGGGCTTAAGCAGGAGGGAAGGCGGGCCCTGGTGGGGATATTGGCTCCAAACCCTGAGGCCCTCTGAAAAGATAGTAATGCTTGAAAGAAAAGGAGAGGCGCAAGGCAGGTAGTTGACTGGAAGCAGGTAGACAAGTCCGGGAACAACCGTCTGCAGAAGCCACAGGTGATGGTGTTGGAAATAGTCACAGAAAAGCAACAAAGAGCTTAATGCTAATTCTGCAGAGATGGCTGGCCCTGTATTTCACAGACACTGCCTCATGTACCCTCACAGCATTCCCGCGAAGCTTCAGGGGGACACTAGGGCTCTCCCCATCATGAAGGGGAGCTAGGAGGAGGGAGCGAGGGGATGAAGGCTAAGGACACTGAGACAGAGGAGCCCCTGGGGTCACCAGGCAGACCCTGGCAGTGACACCTCAGTGACCAGCCTAGGGCCTGGCATGCCTCTGCACGCACTCGGGCATACCCTGCTCAGGTTCTCCCCAAGTCACCCCTTTGGAGCCGCCCGTGGGCAGCAGTGTGGGGGAAGGAAAGTGCCTCAGCACGACCTCGGTTTCACTTCCTGCCTTGAACACAGAGAGTCATTATATAAATACCGACCCCAGCAGCTGCTACTCTCACCCCTCTTCTCGCTATTACTCCCGAGGCCCAGCTCACAGGCAAGGCGCCTGCAGCCTGTCACTTTCCCCTGGTCCCACAGCCCGTGCACCAGGCTGGCCAGGTGGGGGCCTGGGGCAGAAATGAATCACAACCTCTCTCTGACTCTCCAGCCAGCCGTGCCCGGTGGCCCGCGCCTCACTGAGCGGGGGAGGTTGTCCTGACCAGTGGCCCACGTTAATCAAATTAAACCTCATTTACAGACCTGACAGGCAGTCAGCCCATCTGGAGAGGCCACAGAATGCACCGTCAGCACTCGTGCTGATGGAGTTGGGGCAAGTTCATGTATGTATATCTACCCCATGAAATGAACTAAAATCACCCAAACTTCAAACACGTTTTAAGTCAGGAACGCAGGGTAGCATGATAGAAAGAGGAGGGTGGGATGGAAGCTCAAAGATGGGTTCAAGTCCCCATCGCATTATGAATGAATGAAATCTTCTACTAATCTTCAGCCCCAGGAACTCCTCTTTGAACATTTTGGCTCATTTTTGTTTGCTTATTTTATGTCTTCAGATATTATTTGAAAAACAACACAAAATGCCAGGCATGTACGTGTGATCCCCCGATCTTCAATTTCTTCATCTTTAAAATAATGACACGAGCCTTGCTTCTCTTCTAGGATTGTCATAAGGAACATATGAGATCTGTGATGTCTCCTTTCCTACTGAACACACCGATTGACTTATAAACACTGGTGTGTCAGTGTACATGAGTGTGTGTGTGTGTGTGTGTGTATAAAAGAGATTAGCAAATTGCAAGCTGTTATTCTAAGCTATCTAAATTACTCGTATTTCAACAGTGTTACGGCCATGGCCCTCTTAGAAACAGGAAAGCTCAGGTAGAGGCTGGTAAAATGGTTTCAGTCAATGGAAACAGTCAGTAGAAAGCAGTGTTTGGGGGCGCCTGGGTGACTCAGTCGTGAAGCATCTGCCTTCGGCTCAGGGAGTGATCCCAGGGTCCTGGGATCGAGCCCCGCATCGGGCTCCCTGCTCCGCTGGGAGCCTGCCTCTTCCTCTCCATTCCCCCTGCTTGTGTTCTGTCTCTCTCTGGCTTCCTCTCTCTCTGTCAAATAAATAAAATAAAATCTTAAAAAAAAAAAAAAAAAGGAAAGCAGTGCTTGGGGATCTCCACATCTATGCGTTACTCAGCAGATCAAATGTTGTCAAAATATTATGCTCATTCTCCCTCTTGATCCACTTAGGGCCCAAAGAGATATTTGTGATCTACTGTGAAATGCCAAAAACAGATCACTAAGCAGTTTATTCCATATGAATCCACTAAACAAATTATATATATGATTTGACAAAAAAAAACTAAAAAAAGGATGGGTGTTCAGTAAAATATTAACTACTGGTATTATCTCTGGATGGTGATATTTGGGGGGTTGAAAGTTCTTTCTTCATGCTTTCTTTTAATCTTCCAAACTGGATGTAATACCATCAGAGATACGGGCCTCTGCAAGAACACAGAGTTTTGGAGTTCTTAGTTTTCCCCCTTCCCTTAAACATATATGTGAGGTGTCCAGTAGAAGGAAACCACAGGCCACAGAGTTGAAACAGGTCACCAGGGGTCCAGGCAGAGTAAGGGTCTGGAGTTAATTATTTTCCTAAAATCTGTTTCTCAAGAGTGAGTGATTGATTCCTATGTTTGTCAGTCCTTCATTCATTCACCCATCCTGCCATTATTCATGCCTTGGGTCATCAACTAGCGATGGGACTGTTACGCAGTCCTGAGGTGGAACACGGACTGGCTGTCAGAAGACTGAGGTTGAAGTTCTGCTACCATTTTTCTGAAGCCAGGAGCCCTTAGTCCCTTCGGGCCACCTGAGGCTCCCTGATCATAAAATGGGACTCGTGATGAGCATGAAAGCTCTTTGAGAACTCCACAGTGCCAAGCAGGGAAGGAGTTTCTGTGAAGTGCCTAACACTCCGAGAACAGTGCAAGATAGAAAGGTAAGTCACATGGCAGCTGTGCTCTTGAGAAGTTCGCGCGAGTGTCATCTGCTGGCTTAATGCCAAATCCAGCCATCTTGGGCAGGGGAAGAATGTCTTCACTGGAAGCCTGGAAACCTGCATGCAACTTCCGTCTGGGCTGCTGACACGCTGTGTGACTATGAGCTACTCAACGTTCCCCTCTGACACGTGACACTGTATCTCTCCCATAAAGGAATTATTAAGCCCAATCATTGCCAAGGCACCTGCCAGCTTGGACATTCTATGAAACGAGCGAAATCAGGAAAAATGTGAAGCATGTTAAGGTGTCCATCATAAGCCGATATACATCACATACTGGTTTCTGTTTGTATAGCGAAGTTACGGGAACACTTTAGACAGCGCAGGCATCCCACAGGGCAGGTCCTGGGTCTCTTGGTTCTGGTCTTCTGCCGGCTCCCTGCTCGGTGTCCATCCCTGCAGCAGAGACAGAGAGCCAACGCTTCTACACGATGACTAGGAATCTACTTTTACATCCTGAAGAAACACGATGGGCAACACATTTTAGTCCTGCTCATTAGCTCTTTCTCAAACCTCACTATAAAGTGAGTCTGGATGGGGGAGGCAGAAGGTGGGAGTAGTGGGGAGCCCATGCTGGTAATCTGGGGCCCAGGCTCTAGGGGCAGCTCAGCTGGGGACTGCGTAGTGACTTCATTTATTCATTTGTTCATGTATACAGGGGGCATTTATGGTGCACCTACTGTGTGTGCTAGGCACTGGGTTAGTCATCTGAGATAATAAGATGTGTAGGACATAGTTTACTAGACTACGTTTTTCCTGAGAGCCAGAGTCTTGTCCTTACTTCTCCAGGCAGGCACGTGACCCTATCTTGAAGAGCATGTAAACTAGTGGATCTTTAGAAAAATAATTTTCTTTCCTGGAACTCAGTGTTCCCATTTGTAAAATGGTTTTGGAGGCGGGTGGTGGGGGGAGGAATTGGACTTCATGGTGTCCAAGACCCTGTCTAACCTGGGTGTTTTGTTCTGCTGTTACATTTATTTGGTGTCCTGCCCTGAAGGTTTGCATACAGGATGGAGCAAAGGTCACCGAACTTTCTGTAGCAGAGGTAAGCGGCAGCCGCTAAGCCTCCTGGGAGTGTGTGAAGCTCGTAAATCACACTGATCCAGACTGGAAGCAAGATGTTGCGTCTGAACACCCTCGGGACAGAGAACGAGAATCTCCGAGTTCCTGTCACCACCCCCGCCCCCTGCTTTTACCTGTGTCACCCCAACTCTCCGGGGATGGCAACACCTACCTTGCATATTACTGTGATGATTAAATGTGAAAACACATATGAAAGGTCTTCGTAAACTCTGAAGTGCTTTATACATGGAAAATAGAATTAATATTCATGAAGGAGGAAGAAATAAAAGGGCACCTTAAAGAATGAATAGGCACTACCTAAGTGAATAGCTGGGTGTCAGACACAAAAGTATGTACTTCATAAAAATCAGTCATTTAACCCTCTTGACATGAGGTGGGGCTATTATTTTTCCCATTCCACAGATGAAAAAACTGGGTCCCTGGGAGTTTAAGTAACTCACT
Organism: Ailuropoda melanoleuca; assembly: GCF_002007445.2. Lineage (NCBI taxonomy): Eukaryota > Metazoa > Chordata > Mammalia > Carnivora > Ursidae > Ailuropoda > Ailuropoda melanoleuca. Next base: position 76,620,474 of record NC_048218.1, read on the forward strand.
TGGGATCACCCCACCAGTAAGTGGCAAAGCTAGGGCTCACCCCGGAGGAGGCTGGCTGCAGAATCGGTACACTTAACCAATGCATCCTTCTGCCACCCTGCACGGAAACATGTTTTCTAGTCCAAGTTAATTCCAGCCAATAAACTTGGCCTGAGAGCCAGACTGGGCACTGGGCACACGATCATTAAGACACAGGACCGTAAGCAAATAAGGAAAGGCTTGAACGAATAAGGAAATAGAGACCACAAATATGACTGGTATTGGAATAATGTAAAGAAAAATGCAGAGATGCGAAAGAGGAGGAGTGGTCCAGAGGCTCTGCACTTAACAGACTAAGGAACTAGGTGGTGGACGAAAAGAAGTTGAAGGCAAGGCTAAGAAGGCGAGGTTTCGGAATCTGGTGGTAAAGGATCTTGAATGCCAGGATGAAGTGATTGGAGTTTAGCCTGGAGTTGATAGGGAACTAAGAAGGGTTTCAGAGCCCGTGAGTAGTGCATCAAAAGTGGAATTTTGGGGCACCTGGGTGGCTCAGTCGTTAAGCGTCTGCCTTCAGCTCAGGGTGTGATCCCAGAGTCCTGGGATCAAGCCCTGCATTGGGCTCCTCTGCTGGGAGCCTGCTTCTTCCTCTCTCACTCCCCCTGCTTGTGTTCCCTGTCTCGCTAGCTGTCTTTCTGTCAAATAAATAAGTAAAATCTTTTTTTAAAAAAGTGGGATTTTAAAAGAATTGTTTTAGTAAAACATAAGAAAGCCATTTTTCTTGGACCAGCACTATTACCATAGTCTGTGGACTGGTAAAGATGAGGTTAGATCCAAGTTAATTTTTCAAGTTGGACCTCTTTGGGAAAGGGGGATGAAATTTCAGGAATTTAGTACCATCATTGATACTCAAAATGGTGAATAATGGAGAGCTGGTCCCAGTCAAGAGAGATGTGTTCCCATCCCATGCTTGACTATCTTTGCTTCCTTGTTGGAGTGGTGGCCTTGCCTCTGATGGGCCCCTCCAGTGATGTGTAATCTTTACTCCACAAAGCAGGCTGCTATTCTTGGACAGCTCCTACCACAAGATTGAGTTTCTTTTCTCCTTTCCTTTCCTTTCCTTTCCTTTCCTTTCCTTTCCTTTCCTTTCCTTTCCTTTCCTCTCCTCTCCTCTCCTCTCCTCTCCTTTCCTTTCCTTCCTTCTCTTCTTCTCTCCTCTTTTCTTTTCTTTTTCCTTTCCCTTCCCTTCTCTTCTTTTCCCCTTTCCTTTTTCCTTCTCTTCTCTTCCCTTCCCTTCCCTTCTCCTTTCCCTTCCCTTTCCCTTTCCCTTCCCTTTCCCTTTCCCTTCCCCTTCCCTTCCCTTCCGTCCCCTTCCCTTCCCTTCCTTTCTTGATTATTTAACTACAAATGCTCACAATGTTTTATTCAAATCTAAGCATGTCTTTATCTCCTATTACCATGTTGGTAACCCCCACAGCCTCAAACCTGTCCGAGTTGTCAACGAGGGAACTTTGTGGGGGTCTGAAGAGGCGGGATCCAGGAACGAGTGGGGAAATCTCACAGATCATCCCTGCCACCACCAGTGCCACTGGGTACCAGGCAGTGTGATTCACAAGTGGGTTAGCCATGGTTTGTGCCTCTGAGGGGCTCACATGCTGGAGGAAAGGTGATAAGGGTAAGATGAAAAAAAAAAAAGATAAAGAATCTGCAGTGTATACATAGGAGGTCCCCAGTCTAAGCTCCAGGGGATCTGGTTTTGTTCACAACACTGTGCCCCCAGTGTGTAGAATGAGGCGTGGCATGTTCTCAACAAATGTTTATTGAATGAAAAAATGAGTGAGTGAATGAATAAATGTCTGATAACATCTGATCTAAAACCATAACAAGATTCTTCTTTTTTTTTTAAGATTTTATTTATTTATTTATTTGACAGAGATAGAGACAGCCAGCGAGAGAGGGAACACAAGCAGGGGGAGTGGGAGAGGAAGAAGCAGGCTCATAGCGGAGGAGCCTGATGTGGGGCTCGATCCCATAACGCCAGGATCACGCCCTGAGCCGAAGGCAGATGCTTAACCGCTGTGCCACCCAGGCGCCCCCATAACAAGATTCTTCTGACCGTCAACTTAATACTTCACTCGCTATAACCTGCCGATCCCTATTTTGTAAGGTCTTCTGTGAGGCTTAACAGGTAGATATTAACCCATTGAGAAAAGGCACAATGGCATCTACTGCTTTATGTGCCCACACTGCCCATCGCAGCCCTGACTCCTTGACCACACGTTGAATCCACAGGAGCCTGATTTGTTGAGTCAACCTGAGCAAGTCACTTAACCTCTTAAAACTTTGGTTTCTCATCTCTTAAAGCAAGGGAGTATCACGTCTAGTTCACATAGTCATTCAATCATCTCCTGCTGGGAAAGAACTTGATCTCACGGAGAGAGGATCCGAATGAAATCGGCGGGCCTCTTTCCTAAAGCAGCTTGATCTTTTCAGAGCATTCAGACTCAAAGGTTAGCCCTACAGAGCTCGAGGGGCATTTGAACCCATGAACTTTTGGCTTAAAAGTAAGAGTTCAATTCTCCCTAGGTTCTCTCTGGTGTTGCAAGTTGGCCGAGAGTGGCTGCCGCAGTCTGCGTACGACCGGAAACCCCAAATTGGGTTTGCATCTATCTGGCCAAGGTACCTTCCCCAGCTCCACCTCCAGATGTTCCACGGGGGTTTGAGGTGTGGTGGAGGAGTTAACAGAGCTTGCTGTCTCTCTGACAGAGGCGAGTGTGTGCACCCGCATGCACAAGAGAGCTGGGGGCGGGAGTGTCCCGGCCTCTTTCTGTACAGGGGTGCCGCAGACAGCCTCAGGTCGCGCTAGGCAGAAGGAAAATGCTTCTGTAATCACAAAACAGAGGCTTCCCCACCTTCTCTCCGAGAATGTTCGGAGGCCATTTCTTTTTCAGCAAACTGCCAGGCTTTCCCCCCACATCAATAATATTTCAATGACTTTTACAAACTCGCCTGCCTGCTTTTTAATAAGCAGGGCTTTGCATTGATGGTACATGTGCAAAGTCTGACCTTTTCATAGGAAAAAACATTCATAACCAAAGCCTATATATAGAAGCTTAAGACTGGAGCAGATAAAGATGTAGGTCATATGACTTTTTTGTGTGCGAAGCATAATGCAAGAAGGATGCGGTAGACAATTCAAAACTCATGAAATACTGCCACTGGCTTGAGCCCTCCTAATATTTATCAAAGGCTTTAAATAATGACTTTGTTTTCAACTGGGAATTATAATGCCACCTTCTATCCCTGAGCACAGGAATTTTTTCCACCGGGGAAATCGACTTAGTTTAAAAATATATTGCACTATATAGTTAACTCTTAACTATTCTTATTAAAGCAAAGAACAGTTACCATAGAAATGCATTTGATGAACAAATATATAAAATAATATGATAGATCATTGGAAGATCTGATTTGTGTCACTTATCAGAGGAAAACATTTTCCCGGGCCCACCATTACTCAAGTGAACGTAAATCAAATTCCTCATCATTCAAGGCTAACATGACCTGGGAGTTGCCTGCCTTTCCCGCAATCCCCTCAACACCCCTTTTATACTCTTTGTTCCACCAAATCTTACAAGTCTATGCCTCCATGTTCCTTTATTTTTGCCTTTGCTCCCTCTACTCTCTCTGTTTTGGACACCCTTGCCCGGACAGGTCTGCATGTCTGACTTCTATGGCTCACACGCAGTGGCCTCCGTAAATCCCCCTTCTCTTCCTTTCCTGCACTTCCCAAGCACTTCGCTTTCTCATGAGCTGATCACAGCTTGCTCTGGACCATGCCTACTGGTGTTCATGTCTTATATCTCATTCCACTGGACCAGGAACTCTTGGAGGGCAGGGCAAGAATAATGTGTGAAGCCCTCTCTACCAGCCTTAGGTGTGGTACCTATTACTGGAGAACACATACAATAGAAAGCACCTATAAAATACATTCCTGCAAAATGTTTATTGAGTGAACCAGTCTGGCTTTGGGAAGCACTAATAGTGATTTGTGGAGCATTTGGTGTTATAGCCTTTGCTAAGCATTATTTCACTGAAGCATCAGCAGTGAACCCACGATGTTACTGGTACTGTGTCACCTTCCAGAACTGAAATAAACAAAAGCTCAAAGACTTTCAAGACCTCAGTCAACATCACATAGCTGGCAGAACAATAGGCCAGGATTCAAAGTCAGATCTGTGGGGCCCAGGGGTCGGCTGGAAACGGACTCATTTATAAGCTTATAAGCTTATAAGTGCTGACTGCGAAATTATCAGGAACTCTGTGGGGCGCCTGGATGGCTCAGTCAGTTACGCGTCTGACTTTGGCTCAGGTATGATCTCAGGGTCCTGGGATCGAGTCCTACATCAGGCTCCACACTCAGTGGGGAGTCTGCTTGAGCCTCCCTCCCTCTCTCTCTGCCCCCCCCCGCACAAATGCGTGTGTGCGCGCTCTCTCTCTTTCTCTCAAATAAATAAATAAAATCTTTTTAAAAAAACAAGTGATCAGGAATTTTGTGAAGTGATTGGAAAGCACAGCCATTCCTAAATCACATCAACATACAAACGAATCTTATTTTTAAAAAATGGTAATAAATACCTCAAATTCACCACTTCCTATTTATTTTATGACATATTCTTGTCTATGCTCTTGAGGTTAGCAGTATTTCTCATATCTGTATATTAGAGATATTCCATAGTTGTGTGCTGCCGTGCATTTCTTTCCAACTCCACATTTAGCCCGGTCATACCAGTAGTGTGAACGTGGCCACGGTGGGAATAGGCACACAGAGAGTACTGAAAACACGGCACAGGTGGCCTTCCCCTCATCACAGCCCTCCCCCTATAGAGCTGCTTGTTGAGTGCTTACCAGCCCACCACTGGCCTGGCCCCCAAGCCGGACAATGGTGCAGGAAGTACAAGGCTTAAGGCCCAAGACATACATGGACTTTGCCGTTTCTAGATTTAGCTTTCCAGTAGAGCCCCACTTTGGGCCACTGCAGGTCAGCTGCTTCCTGATGTCAAGAAATTGACTTTCATTAAATTCTTTTGGGATTTGGGGTTGGAGTGAAAATAACCCCAGAGGTTGTTTTGTGCCTATACCCGTATATCTTAAAGCTTACCACGGATTTAATTATTATCTTCATCATATCCCTACACGGGAATATATGACGCCTCTCTTGCAGAGGAAAATGGGAATTCCAAAATATGGCTATAAATTGATTCCCCCAATTTATATGAACGCAATAACCTGTTGTCTTGTGTACATATCTTTGGAGACTGGATTGTGTGTGCCTGGTGTCTACAGTATGTACCTTACATGTACCTTATCTGAAATGAAATATGAAGAACTTTGGTTTTGTCTTGTTTTAATTTTATTCATTTATTTGACAGACAGAGCATAAGAACGGGGAGCAGCAGAGGGAGAGGGAGAAGGAGGCTCCCCACCAAGCAGGGAGCCCAATGCAGGGTTGGATCCCAGGACCCTGGGATCGCGACCTGAATTGAAGGCAGACGCTTAACAGACTGAGCCACCCAGGCGCCCCTGAAATATGAACTTTGAATCAGAGGTTATGGGTTTCAGTACCAGTGCTTTAACTCAGGGCAGGTTAGTTAACATCGCTGGGCCTCAGTTCCCTCAACTGACCAATGAAGAGTTTGGCCTAGACGTCCTTGAAAGAACCTTCTGGCTCTACTTCTAAATGACACAGCATGTTTCTCCTCTAGGGCTCAGTTTGTGCATCTATAAACAACGGGGTTGAACCAGGGAGTTCCTAATGTCCTTTGTAGCACTGGAAGAGGGCGGAGCCATGTGAAAAGTCACATTTTCTACCCGGCATGGCATTCCTATCAGATACCATCATGCTCTACCACCAGAAAGATGCCAGGTAACCTGCTGAGCACCCAGAACGCTGATGCCCGGAGGACTTGGAGATGGAACAGGAGCTCTAACTGCCACGAGGAGGCCAGGCTGTGTTGGCCCTCAAAACAAAGGGAAATGCGTGGGTGCAGGGAGCGCCTCTGCTGTTTTCTTTTAGATGGTCTAGAAGACTAAAGAAGTGAGGGTGAAATATCTGTACAGAGGTTTTGATTTGACACTCCAGCTGGGTCTGCAGTGAGGAGGGTGGGGGGAAGGGAGGCCTAAGACGTAAGACAAGTTATGATTTCTATTGGCCTGGGGAGATGAGGAGTGACAGTGAGGAGGGAAGGAAGGAAGGAAGGAAGGAAGGAAGGAAGGAAGGAAGGAAGGAAGGAAGGAAGGAAGGAAAGAAATGTATAGTTCTCAGGGCGGGCAGAGCACAGACACTCAGAGAGAATGTCTCCTTCCTTACCCTTATCTGTTGACCCTGAAGCTTTGTATCTTTGTAGAAAAATCAAAAAGTGCTCTTAACTCCTCATCAACATCTCATTTTCCTCCTCACCCACACAGCTCCATATGTTTTCAGGTTACAAGCACTTTGGCATACATAATTTCATTTAACTCACAAGATGGCTCTGTGAAGCAGGTATTATTACTTGGACTTTTCAAAAGAATTGGAGGCTCAGAAAGGGAATTGGTATTACTCAAGATCACCTGGTATAGAGCTGAGACTGAGCCCATTCTTTTGACTCTTAGATGAGTTTGCCTTTCTAGCCCCCAAATGTCCTTTACTGGTAGCTGAAATGACAAATTTTTGAGCTGCTGTTCACCAAAGGGCCTCACAGAACCACACCAGAGAAAGAAGAAATCGATACATTCATAGACTCGTTGAATCCTAGAAGTGGAGGGGACCCCACACATCCCTGGCCCACTTCTTCAATAGTCAGATGGGGGAAATGCAGCTCACAGAGGCACGTGGCATGTCCGGGTTCATGTACAGAGTGAGGATCAAAGCTGGGACTTCACCTCTCGTCCTTGCTGCCCGTTCTGGCATTGTCTTTTGTTGGCTTTTTAGCCACCAGCAACACTAAGAGGACATAACTACTTCAAAATCCTTGACTATCGCTGTGAGGACAATGTAACATTTTCTACCAGCATAGACATGGACTAAAGAACCTTGGATGGAGAGAGGCCAACATGCTCCAATCTCAGCTGTCATTTTGCATTTCATCCACTCTGTGCCAGCAATTGGATTTATTGCTGGTGAGAACAATGACTCATGCACTTTTGATGCCAACGAACTAATTTATCATGCCATGACTTGGTAGGTACAAATGTTTAGTATGTGATCGAAAATAGAGACCCCCTGTCATCCAATCCCTTAAGATTGGTCTTGCTTGAGCCTGTGGACTTTCTCAAACCCAAATCAAACTTTTACCCCAAATGTAACCAGACAGACTTTGTCTTAAGAATTGCTTACTTTAACCTGGTCATAAAGGCAGGCAAAATAGAATAGGGATAGTTGCCTCATTTAGGAATTGCCTGTCCTGAGTTTATCCCTACTGCTTTTATTAAATTGATCTGGCAACTTCGGCAACTCTTTTTTTCTCTTTGAGCCACATGATTCCCATCTGCCGAATGAGAGGGTTAAAGCGGGTGATCTTTGGGTGATTATCTGTTTTCATGAACTCTTTATAAGATCATACCTTTGTCAGAGCCATCCTGCTACATCCTGATTTTTCTATATGGTCTTGCTATGCTTCGGAAGTGAGGTTTGGCCTATGATCTCAGAGGGTTCTGCTCTGTTTCTAAAAGGATGAGGGACTTCTTGAAAACTAAGATAAGCTATATCAATTTAACCTGTTTTGACGGTAACCTCAGGATCAGCAATGAGAGTACAACAAACTTCAGAACTTGACGTGACTTCAACTCTCTCTCTCTCTCATTAAGATACAGTTTTTGGAAACCCATTTGCCAGGCCAGATGGACAGGCCACATGCCACAACCATCCAAGAGGTGAGGAAAAAACAAACAAACGAATAAGCAAATAAAAAACAAATTTTAAAAAACCTCCAGGAGGCTAATAACCAGTAGAATGTTTTATTTTAAAAGTCACAGGTAGTAGTTGTCTCAAGATTCGGCTGGCTTTGATCCTAGAGATCTGACTGTAATGATTTTTCTAACATGGCTATGAGAACTCAGGGCTAAAACTTGGGCCTCTTCCTTCATTTACTCAACTGATATTTCCTAAGTGTCTCCGCAGTGCCAGGCACTTTGCTATGGCTGTGGGGAGACAGGGATGATTTTACTATCACTCTGATCATAAGGAACTTGGAGTCTCATGGAGATGTTCTGGCATGTGCACAGATTACTGTAGTTTTAGTGGCTTCAGTGCCATGAGAAAGTTCTGGTTGCTGAGAGAAGAGTAAGATTTCATCTTACTGAAAGTACTTCCCACAGGAGGTGACATCTTCAGTCTTCATGGTGGCCACGCAGGATTTTCTTTCAATGTTAATGAGCCAGAGACTGGAGGGCTCACTTCTCTGTGATTCTGGTGTTTTTTGGTTGTTTGTTTCATCTGTAGAATGGGATAATAATTGTACCAACCTGATAGACTTGTTGTAGGTGTAGGTGTTAAAGCTCTCAGAAAGGTTCCTGGGACATTGGTAGTGTTCCAAAACACTAATCATTATTTGTATTCTTAACATCAGACTGAAATTATCCAAAGGTTTCTTGTAGTCTTTAATAAGAGATCAGCGGAGGGAAGACCCATGCTCACAGGAGGCCTTTGTTGCTGGAATAAAGCCTACTCAGCGTCCGGGCTGCCTGGTTCCCAAGCGTGCCTTTGCTTCCTCTCCTGGTCCTCCACTGCTGGTCTTTCTTTGGCTCTCAATCTCAGACACACACACACACACACACACACACACACACACACACCTGTTTCTTTCTGTAGAAGCTGGACTGTTTATCAAAAGCCCCGGGTGTAGGAGTGTTTCAAATGATTTTTGGAAACTGAAATGATTTTAGAGATTAAAGGCATCAAGACTGTGGGTGCGAAATAAAAACAATAGACGAGTTCATATCATTTAAGAGAGGTGGGTTTTCCTTTTGTTGTTTTTTTTTTTTTCCAAAAGCATCATCATTTATGTGGTTTGAAAATAATCTTTCCTCTGGAAAGTAGACATCGCAACATACGGCACAGAGATGTAGCTGATTAATTGCATGAAGGGCTCAGTCTCTTTTGAGCGAGGCTTCGTTCTCTTTCAGGCACGGCAGCCTACAAGAATGAATTTGCTTTGACTCATATATTTTACATAAACCAAAGAGGTTATCCCTAAGACGAACGGTCTGGCTTACTGCTCCCCACCCCCACCGCGCCCCACATACCAGCACAGGAAGGCATTAGCAGTTTCAAAACTTGAACTTTCTCTCAGAAATGTTCTAACTTCAACCGAGCAGGATTTCTACCTTAAAACAAAATCATTACTGCGCCTGTTGTAATTAAATGATTGTGGGCATGTTATCCTTTGAGATGTAAAAACAATGAGACACTTTCTCACTCACCACGAGTGTGGCAAATCGTGGGCAAAAGTTTGCCTTCCTGGATCCAGCTGTGGTTTTAGCCTCTCTTTGTTCGCACTGCCAACAAGGAGAAGCACATGCGAGAGGCTGAACAGGACTGGGGTTCTCGGAGCTCCTAGTTCACCCCGCCCACACCTCCATCTTACAACTGGGAAGCTGAGGGTCAAAGAGAGAAAGTGGCTTGTGTAAGGTCACACAGGGGTTAGGACCCAGGACCTCTGAATTGCAGTTCCAGGATTCTAGCAATAGAACAAAAGATTAAAAGGCTAGCGCATAACCACAGCCTCAGAAACGCCAGTACTCTTACGAAGTGTAACGACATGATGCAACTGTGTCTGAGCTGAAAGGCTTGTGATGGCATAAATAAGATAGCGAATGTGAAATATGTGCATGAAATCGTAAGGCACTCACTAGATGGTTGATAAAGACGGCAGAACATCTAGCCCAGTCAAAGGAAAACTAAGAATTATTTTCTTCTTGCAAATAAAACAGAAGTCCCAAGGCCATTTTAAGTGTCTGTGTGACTTTGTGCCTGAAGTTTTTTTGCATAGCTCCATACTAGGAAGTTTCATGTCATTCTAGAACTAAAGATAATTTGTCTCAGTCTGTCGTACAGCTAACAATTTTCAAACGAGCACAAGTGTGGCTGAGATCAAAAGCAGAGGCACGGAACTAAACTTGAACGTGGCATTTGCTGACCTAAACCCAAGGCAGGAAGTCTCAACTCTGAGTGCAGGATCCCCAGTCAGATAGGTAAATAATTTCTCTGGCCCCACAAAGTTTGTTTCCCTCTAGAGCAAGGGGGACTGGGAGAGGTGGGTGAAGGTTAATCCACAAGATAAGTTGGCCTCAGGAATGGAAGGACACGCGGCTCTTGGAACTTTTTAGATCTGGATTTCAGACAAGTGGAGTCACCTGTAAGATTGGCAGAGACATAGTTCCTGCTTGTAGACGCAGGATCAGACATGTTTGGAGCCAACCACAGGAAGAAGTTCCCACGAGACAGAGTGTGGTTCCGAACTTTCGAGCAATCTAAACTGTTCAAACGTGGAGCCACGTTGCCTCTGAGAGAGGAGGCTCCGCACGCCAGCAGCTGTTCACCAGAGGCTGTGGAGGGGGGTTGCTGAAGGGGAAGAGTCAAGCTGAGAGGGGCTGCAGACCAGATAGAACTTGCCATGCTCTGCCACAGCCCAAAAGTCTCTCCGAGAGTCTAGAATTCCTTTTCCCATAGGGTGAAGATGCTGGGGGAGTCCCGGGAGGCAGAATGGAAAATCCTTGAGCAAGCTCACCTTTCTTTCCCATAATAGGAGAATGATGGGATCCTGCTCTCAGGGAAAAGAAGGGGCACAACTTTCCAAGGCAATAAAATGAACTGCCGCTAGTCCTATAGTCAAGCAACAGGTGGAAGTCCTTGCTTTCAGATGAATTAGGGGTTTTTGGTTTTGGTTGTTTTGTTTTGTTTTGTTTTATTTTTTCGGCTACAGGGATGTGATCCAGATTGTGCCGCTGGGTTGCCCAGGGCTAGGTGGTACCTGGGCCACCCTCCGCAGCCCAGCAAGTGCAGTCCTGGTGTGGGCTGCCGTGGAGGGAGGCGGTGCTGGGCTGGCTGTAAAATTTTATTTGATCTTTGTGCCGCTGCTTTGAGAGACCAATGGGATCCTTGGAGAGTGTCCCACTGTTAATCAAAATGCTCCATAGAATACTAATTCCATGAGATCCCTGTTCTAGGGCCAACTTAGAGGAATATTGCATATCCATAGCTCCCTTCCCCTATAGATTTGCATGCAAAGGCTCTGAGAAGGACTGGAGCAAAGCAACCTGTTTCATTTTGAGTAATCCTACTTTTCTCTAACTTATTTGGCCATGGCAACCATTTTAACCTAATGTTACTACCATCCTGGAGACTGATACTCTGTAAAGGGTACCCGAGTACTTGGGGTGACATTTTTGGGTCATCCCATGCACTTGGCAGTCACTGACACAGGGACCGACAGACTGTTAGAACTGAAAGAAACTCAGCATTTAAGGTCATTCCTCTATTTTTTAAAGAAAGAAAGCCAAGGCCCAGAGAGTTATACAAAAGTAACGACCAACAGCCATTCACCCTGACCTACAAAAGACCTGAAGTTTAAAAATGTCAACCAATGACTGTGTAACATGAGGTCATGGAATTTGATGTCATATTACATTATACATAAGGTTAGATGGGAGTTACAGGAATACTACACTTGGACCTAGCTTCTCATCGGGGTTTCTGGCTTTTCCACTGTCACTGCTTGGACCCATCATTCCACCTTTATCAGCACGGGGTCCTCTTCTGTCTAAACTGGGGAGGAGATGCTTGTCTGGCTGGTTTCACAAGTTCTGGTGAGAATCAAGAGAAAGGATGTGAAAGTGGTTTATAAATTGTAAGGTACTACATAAATGGTAGAGGCCCTTCCTTCTCCGAATGTGTCGATCTCTGGTCGGCATCAGGCGGATGCATGGATTTTCCATTGCTCTCCTGTTTCGTGAAGATGGTTTGCATGGATATCTGCACAGATCCCATCTTTCACCTGCTCTCATGGGTTAATGAGGTGACCCGTTGGGGAAGCTCTTGGCAACATCTAGTTGCCCCCTAGAATGGGACATCGAATCAATGACTTTACACTCACAGACAGCCAAGTTGGCCAGCAAGGGAAAGCGGAGAGTTACGAGTAAGTCCAAACTCTTAGCAGAACTTAGGCATTTGGCTCCTAATTCTCATAAACACCTGTGAAGAAAGCAAAGGCCCCCAAATCCTGTGTTGCCAGGACTAAAACAAAAAGAAGAAAACGAAGACGCTAACAAGATCACCACGAAAAAAAGAGAGAGCAGAAGAGACAGAATGACTCGGTTGCTGAAGTCTTGGTGTCTTGTATCTGGAATGTTATTGATGAGCTGAGGGTAGTGTATGAGGGCTGAGGTGAAATGAATTGGTGGTTTCAGTTCCGGATATGGTATGCAAAGAAAAAACAATCACTCTGAAATTTACAGCTTCCTCGTCTGTGCTTCAGGAAGCCGCACACCTGAAGCTGAGCGTGGAAACTGACTCATTTCTAGCCCTTTGAGTTTAGCCTCTCCAGCCCCCAGACTGTAGGTAGGATCTGAGGCCTAATGGGGAATGAGCATTGAGTCTGGCCAAACCTGGAGAAAGAAATCAGAGAGAAGGGTGTTGGATGCACAGCTCTTTTAGGGTGCTTGGCCTTCCAGAAGTTTCTACAGGCAGCGGACCTTCTGGACAAACTATCCCTGAAGCTTTTCGGTACCGTTGCAGTTGGGGGTAGGTCCGTGGCCTGAAATGGGAGAAAAATAAAGCACAAATATAGTGCTTACCTTATTTTCAGAGTCATATGAAAGCAGGTTGGCTGACTGACCCACATGGGGCAACAGTATGACCCCTGAGGCTGCATGTAAAGGATATCAAGTGCTGTCACACCAGCAAGCCCCAAGAAGCAATGAACTGATCTTCTCCTTGACTGTCCCAGCAATTTGTGGACTTGGTATTCTGCCTGCCACTCAAGAACCAGAGAGGCCGGGGCGCCTGGGTGGCACAGCAGTTAAGCGTCTGCCTTCGGCTCAGGGCGTGATCCCGGTGCTCTGGGATCGAGCCCCACATCAGGCTCCTCCGCTGGGAGCCTGCTTCTTCCTCTCCCACTCCCCCTGCTTGTGTTCCCTCTCTCGCTGGCTGTCTCTATCTCTGTCAAATAAATAAATAAAAATCTTTAAAAAAAAAAAAAGAACCAGAGAGGCCAAGAAGAGGTATTTTAAATAAGTTATTTAAGAAGAAATGCATATTAGAATTCAGACTTTCCCCGTTGTCCTTTTATACCTCAAATACAGCTGCAGGATATGTGGCAGGCAAACTGAGGCAGGAAACCCAGGATGATGCAAGGGGGCTCACATCTTCTAGAAGTGACCATTTCAAGCTTGACCCTTTAGCCTTGACTCAGCAGTGTCCAGACTTTCTGCAGATCACCTCAGCAAGAGAAATAACCACTAAGATGGCCTTTTGCTCCAATCTGATTGGCATGTTGAAAAAAGAAAACAAAAACTGCAAACAACTTGTTTGAGGACGATGAGAAGAACACTGGCTCAAATGAGAAATCATTGAGAAACGAGGATGCCGGGGGCGCAGGGGCGAAAGACTTGGCTTAAGGTCAGAAGATCTGAGTTTACAAACTCTGTGACCTCTGACAGGCCACTGAAAGCTCTCCAAACCTCACTTTTCTCATTTGTAAAGCATGAACACTAATTACAAAATGAGAGCACATGTTTGAAAGCACTCACCTTATAAATGGCGAGGGCTAGGCAAAGGTTCATAGCTGTGAGTATATCTAAGCTTTTAAATATTAATGATTAATTTGTGTTAGAAGTGAAATTTCAGCCGTCATCATAGGATCAGCATTAATCTTCCAAATTTTCCCCTCTGCAAAGCACTTAATGGAACATGCAAGTCCACATGATTGATTTATTTGCATGCCATTTCCCAAAAGTATTTAAGTAACTTACGAGATATAGAGATGATAGTTTCATCAAAACATGGACAGAAGATAAAGACATGGCCATGAAAGGAGAGGACAGTGAGGGGGAAGAAAACTCAGAAGCAGAATAAACTTAATGAGGCGTAGAGCATGACTTTGAGCTTCCCAGCAGCTGAGATAAAAAGGGAAACACATTGTATTACACAGTCCTAGCAAAGGGAGTAATAAAGGGAGACTAGCTATCGCCGGAGGGCGGTGGGGGAGGGGAGGAATCCAGACTTCCGGGCCCTGAGCTCTACATGCATCATGGACATCTTTATGCAAGGGATATCAAAAAATAAAATGTGCAGGATCTCCAAAAGGAAATGCAGCAGAGATACTGTTCCAGTCTAACCACTAGGCGATATTTTCCTCTGAATCAGTGCTTGCCTCCCAGAACAAACAAGGAGCAAGATGATTAATAGAAGGAGGAGGTTGCCTTTAAAAAATAGGGCAGTGAAAATCAGAATATTTGCCCCTGGCTGGGGTGTGCCACTGGCCCAGGTACTCACAGAGGCAGTCACCATTCATTAGGGGAGTCGAGGAGGCAAGGCAATCTGCAAGGTGCCTTGCACAAGGTCACTCGGTGTCTCTGAGACTGACTCTGCATTCTGAGTTCCTTAATATGATTTTTTAGGTCACAGTGTTCTAGGCAAAGCTCCCTGTTGATGTACATCTCTCATGCAAGATTTAGATCACCTCTTTTCGGGCAGAGCTCCATGGAAACACCGCCCATGATTTCTGAAATGGAGTCTGATTGGGTCCCGGTAATGCCCAGCTGGAGTGGAGAGTGTTCTCTGCAGTTGACACATTGCTGGACAGTTGGCAAGCCTGAGACTACCAGAATCTAGTCCTTGGAGGCTATTATTATTTTAATGCCATAGTAAATTCCTGTTTACCTAAGATGGCTAGGGACCGGGGTATTCTGGGCAATGGAAAATTCTGGTTCATCTGGTTACCATTTATATCATTTACTGATTCGTAGTTCCCAAATAAGTAAATTACAAGACACTGCTAAACACTAAAATCATACACTGGTATGATTTAAGCTTTTTTTTTTTTTTTTTTTTGTATTGTAAGATACTTCAGGATCTATTAGCATCCAATACCATCATTAAGATTGTAACCTCTTTTTCTGGGATCCTGGGTGGAAGTGCATAAGGTGTGGGAAATTGGGCTGCACTCATAGTCACTCCCAATCAGGCCACTGGAGTTGCTGTGGTTTGGTTGAATCACTTCATCTTCGATATCCGTTTGTTGGCAAGTGAAATAATACACGAACGTATCAGCTTTGTACCTGGGGTATGGTAAGTTCCTGTTTTGCCATTCCCTCCCCCGCAAGAACATCAAGGGATAAAGGATCTGATTCATTTAATTGACCTGTCTAGCATCTGAACAAGTTCAGTTCATGGTTCACTTCATTAGGGCCCACAGAAATAGAATGCTTAATTCCACCGATTCTTACACAAGAAAACTAAGGCCCGGAGGGGGCATGTGACTCTGCCACGGTCTCGTGGACGTTAAGGGTTAGAGTTGGCGGGAGAGCGCTCATCTACCGGGGCTCAGGCCGGAGCTCTTTTGAACAGTTGGACTCCGGCTTTACAAAGTTTCCACACAGCGGGAAACAGAGACGCAGAAGAAACGTGCCCTTTGCGCAGGGGCTCTGGAACTCACCAGTATCAATACCGCTTAAAGGTCGTCAAATACTGTTTGAAGGTCCCCTTCTGTATAAAAGCCCTGGCTCAGGCTCTGAGATAGTTCACAGGACGAAGAGAGTCCCCGGGATCCAGTCAAAATAAAAACTTTTCAAAAACAGCGAAGAGCCATGCAGCTCCCCACAGCTGCAAGAGTAGATTTATAAAAAGGCACCAGACAGGTTTAAATGCCGACATCCTTCTTTGTGTTGCCTATGTTTTAAGCTTGATTTACTCCCCTCTCTGCCTCTTGGGTGCTTGCAAAGGTAAGTTTGTACTCACTTAACTTCCAAATTAATTTATGGGAAACTCCTCCCTGTGTGGGAAGAGGAAGAAGGAAATCAACGATGTTCATGCCTACTGCATTTTTGGAAGGCAGGACTTGATCTCTTTAAAATGAGCTGCTCTGTTGGTTTAGAAGTGTTTTCTTTTCTGTAGCTTCAAATTCTGACTTGTCTCTTTTCCTCTCGCCATGCTCGGGGCTCTCACCCCTGCCTTGGATCACGGGCCTAGAAATCTGCTGTTTGTGCAGGAGAAACCACAGGGGGCTGAGGGGGAAACCTCCCATGAGACCCGCACTGGGGTTCGAGAGCCCCAACCCCTGCTATTACTATTGCCAGAAAGGTGCTTTTGATAGGTGGCCGTCTTTATACCTCTTTAGCTCCAGGAGCCTCTCAGAGTGATCTCTCTGTGTGCTTGTGTGTGCACGTTCGCCTGCTATTTTCTGTAAAAGCCTTGTGCTGATTACAAATAGATAATTGATCACAATATCTCCTAGGAAGGGATCATACGAGGTCATGTGTCAACTCTCTGTGAGAGTTGAGTGATGTCACCACCGATCCGCCGCTGCCAGAGGTCAAGTCTGTAAGAAAGGGAAGCAGTCAGAGCAAGGCTCTTCATCTGGCTACCTCCTAGCCCCTCAGGATCCTCAGTGACCCCCCCCCCCTTGGCCTCTAGGATGAATTCGAAACCTTGGAGACTGTCACTCAAAGGCAGAAACAGGGCATGGCAAAAATAGGCACTGGATAAATATGTTTGAATAAATAATGAGGCAGGTCTTCAAGACCTAGCTGACCCCTTCTGTCCCACCTCCCCAACGTGGTGAAAAATCTGCCTTCTTTTTCTTCTACACCTTCCCTATAGCCGAACGCACTGTCCACCTTCCTCCACTGTCCTGCACTCGGACTGCCCCAGAGCCGTGTGCAAGCCCTTTTCCAGACCGCCGCAGTGAGTGCCATTTCTGTCTGTTGAATACCCTTCCTCCTTTGGGAGGTAGTCCCTCCTTCCTTTGCCAAACCTGTGTCCCTATGAGCTTCCTTTGCTCTCTGCTCTGCAAAGAACTTCTCCGTGCCATTTCATGTATACTATTGATCTCCCTCGCTAGAGCATAGACTCCTTGAGGGCAGGACCCACTTCATCGCTCTTGGCATTCCTTGTGGCACCTAACAGAGGGCTGAACGTGTGGCTGGCATCGAGATCGGCCCTGTGGCTCGAACGGAACCTCGGGTCACCTTCTCTATTCTGATAGAGAGGGAACGGTGTATACTCACTCTTTTCTTCTCCATCCAAAGCTGACTTAGGGATTATTTCAGTCCTCACCTCTGACCTAATTCAGCCCAAGTCTATCCTGAAAACCACACCCACAGATGATGCAGTAAGCAGAGGTCGCCACTGGAGCTATGTAACATAGCGGCGCAGACTGGCCTGTCCAGGCCCTTGCATGGCACTGGAAATTTACAGGAATGTATAGCTACGCTGTTGCTGAGCCGGCTCGAAACTTGTTTTGCTTGAAGCTTCTTCCCTCAGCAGGTATGTTGGGGTAATGGTGAGCCTTGCCAACTGGGACAGAAGGACACCCAGCCCATGCCCAGGTTTTATTTATCCCAGTGCAGCAGGGCTCCACAGGCTTTTTGATCCTTAATCATGAACCTGGGAGCCCTTTGAGTTGGCTCAAGCGGCCACACCAAGAAGGCTCTCTGATTCCATTGGCAATAACCAGTCATGATTTACGGACTCGGAAACTGGAACATCAGAGCTGGAGGTAACCTTGAAAAATCATCTAGTTGATTCTTCGTTTCACAGACGATGAACCAGATCAGAGTGGTCTTGCTTTTAAAATGGGGGGGGATAGACCCTCTTCATTCATCCATCTACCCATCCTTCCATCCAACGATCGACGAACCAACTCATTTGCTCCAGCCACTAACACTTAGGTGCCCAGCCTGTGCTTGGCTCTGGATATGAAAACATGACTAAGACACGGTCTCCGCTCCCCATTACATAAGTACACAAATAATTATGAATCAGTGTGAGGTGTTATAACGCAGGTGTGAACAGAGCGTGCTATGAGCTCCTAGAAGGCCGTGGCTACTCTGCTCTGCCTGGAAGAGTGAGGGAAGACTTTTAAGAAGAGGAGACATTCAAACAGAACATTAAAGGAAGGGGACGATTTCTATAAACAAAGAGGGAGAAGAGGGATCAAAGAGAGAGCGCAGCCCGTGTGAACGCCGGCCTCAGTAGACCGGGCAGCCTGCCAGGAGACCAGGCAGCCTCCAGTGGGACCTCCGAGGAGGCTGTGTGCGGTGGGGTGCGGGGCAGGTGCGATGACTGGCTGAACGTGCCTTCCGAAGCCTGTTGCGGAGACCTCAACAGCAATGCGCCGCACAGGAGCTTCATGGGGGGGGGGGGTACGAGGAGCTTTTGGAAGTTTTCAGATGGAGCAGTGTCAGATCAAATTGACATCTTATTGATGTCTACTGGTCGCAGTAAGAAGAGACAGAGGCTGTTGCTGAGGGGGCCGTTGCAATTATCTCAGAATAATAAAGGCAGCCAGGCAGTGTTCAAATCTATAAATCAGATCATGTCGCCCCCGCACTCCGTACTCGTCCCCCACCCGCTTAGGCTTCATCACAAATTCCTGTTGTTAGGTTTTAAATAGTACTCATTACAGTATTAAGTCGTTTATTTGTTTGCATGTGAGTTGACTGCCTCCAATTCTGAAGAGAGCGCTATCAGAACTCTTTCTCCGAGTCTCTTTCTCAGCATAGTATCCTCAGGTTCCGAACAGCTCCCAGGACCTAACAGGTGCCTACAAAGTGTTTACAGAATGATTGATGAGACCTTGACCTCAGGAAGTGGTAATGAGGACGGAGAGGAGATGGCCTTTAAAGGCAGAAAAACATCCTCCCTTTCCAGATCCATTATGTACTTAATGAGTGGATGGTGGCTGGTCTTCAGCAGACAGAGGATGTTATATTCTCAACCGACTGAATTTACTACCCACATCTGAGAATTTTTATGACAGGTGACCCTATTTTTTTCCCTCTTGTTCTCTTCGCTCCATGTGTTTCCACAAATGGTCAGCCTGAAATGTAACATTCCTGGGATCCTCTACATAGCACCTTCCATGTTCTAGTCCCAGCTCTGCTCCGATGTCGTGGGACAGACAGGCTACTTTCTCAGGGCTTCAGTTTCCCCAATTGTAAAATGAGAGTGTTAGCCAAGGACCCAGGCGATGCTTTCTAGCTAACATGCTGTGAGTCTCAGATTTCTCTAGCTAAAGCAAGAGGGCTTCTCCGTTTTCGTTTTTTTAAAGTATACAGTGATTATATAGAGAATCTCATAAAACATGATGGTTTGTCTATTTCTATGTTGTCCCCTTCAATTTCTAGTCGTATTTTTGCAGAGTTATAATCAGAGCACATGTACGATTTTGCGTTCCACTCTTATCCTTGAACATTATTTGTTATATGCCTTTCATGTTGCCACAAAGTCTTCTCATTTATCATTTTAATGGCTACATAATTTTTCATGGAGTTAACATATCATAAATTATTTAACCATTCCCAAATTGTTGGGACTTTGGATTCTTTCCAGCTTTTGATATCTTAAAAAGCTTTGAGCATACAGGTTTTTTTTTTCTTTTTCAGAGTTATTTTCCTGAGGGTAAATCCCTCAGAGTGGGATTATTAGATGAGTTTATGGCTCTTGAGAAGAATTGCCAAATGGCTCTCAGAAAGGATTGTTTCAATTTGTATTCAATTTGTGTTTCTCGCACTGAGTGTGCCAGTTTCACAGAACCTTGCCAGCATGTTTTTTAAAAATCAATTTCCTTTATTTTTTTCAAGTTGAACTTGTATGAAATGGGGCTTCCTGATTGTTGCTGTATCAGAATTATCATTAGCCAGGGTAACAGTATAATATAACACTTGGTGAATAGAAGCGCTCAAAAACCAGTATTGTTATTATTAGAAAACAAGGAATCTTAGAAGGTCAAGTGCACTTGTCTTACCATTGAACTCAATTTTTTTTTCTATACCACTGTCTCCAGTTCAGTTTACAGCAGACTTATCCCTTGCCTTCAATGTTCCTCTAACAAAGTGCCACCAAACCTTCTCTACTTTAAGCTGTCCACAGTTCCTTAGACTTAAAAGTCATGGGCCAAACTCCCTTCCCTACGGATTCTCTCCTCCCTTCAATTTCCTATCAAGAGATGGTCCTCACTAGAGATGGGACACTGACTACCTTTCCTAAAGCTGCTACTTACGATCATCTGAAGTCATTCTCCACCTAGGTAGATTCTCTATTGTCTTCCCCAAGATAGCCTGTTGGCTCTTTGAAAATGGTGATGAACTCCCCCATGGGTATCTTCTTCTCCCAGTTGGATATTTCGTTTTTTAAGCTATCCTTTATCCTATTCAGAATTTCACAGTCCTCATTGCTTTCCTCTGAGCTCTAGTTTGTAAAGTTCTCCCTTTAAGTGTTGGATTTATTCACTTAGTAAAATTTACTGAGTATCTTGCAGGTGACAAGCAGGATATGAAGATGAATAAGGCCAAGTTCCTGCCTTCAATATGCTCAGAGTGCGGTGGGTCAGAGAGGAGCAAGGCCCTGCCAAGTCCGAGTCTTAGAGAACTCTCAGGCAGCATGCTGGTGGGTAGGTCAAAGGATGACACCCTCAGGAAAATCTGATGGCCTTTTGTACAACCAGCCCTGTGAATAATTCATTGGTAAAATGATGACTATCTTACCAAGCAGAAACTACCATACAACACTTGGTAGAAATGTCAAAGCTTCCCAGAGCCTGAATTTCTGAGGTTTAGAGCATGAGAAGAGTTCCAAGGACTGAGCAGAGCTATCCCAGGACCACACCCACGATGGAGGCTAAAACACACAGGCAAATGTGCTATTGAGGCTGCTGGCTATTCAAGGAGCTGGTAGGAGTCTATGGAAAGCCAATTTCTCAGGTGGGAAGAAAGGGAGTCTACCATTAACCAGCAAGACATTGAATGGAGAAAAGTCCGGTCCTGGTCTGCCATTGTTGAGTGACCTAAATTATGTCACTAACTTCTCTGAAACTCAGTTTCTTCATGTGTAGAATGGGGTAGGGTTGGACTACTGATCTGTAATGTCCTTTCCAACTCTGACAACTTACGATCCACAGAACAGCAGATTCTGATTTGTCTCTCTCAGTGACTTCTCCCTTCATCCCTCACCCATCCCAGAAAAGCACAGACAAGAAGGTGACCTCATCGGTCACTGGGCAGATGTCAGAGAGTCCATTGGGATTCCATGACCTCCGTAGCTACTATAGTGATTATGTCCAGTTGCAGCTAAAATCTGTTGCTGGCAGGGTTTGTACCCAGTTTACCAAGCCTGCTGCCGTAGCCGCTGCCTCTCACTTCCTCTCATTAAGGCAAACTACCATCTTGTTTTGTTTTCCCCGCATGTTTTGAGTTTGCTGCTTCCCAGCTCTTGTTATTAGAACAGACATAATTAATAACTCCTGGCACACAGAGCAGCCAGATTGGACAATCCGCCTTTTGCTTTCTCGAACTGTCTTCTGAGCAATCTGTAAGCCTGAATTTATAGCCTGGGCCCCATACAATGGATTGTTTTGTAATCCCCAGAAAGAATCAGGAATTCACCACATTGCCAGCTTGAAAAAATAACATTCTCTTTGTAGTTCATGGTGGAAGTTTCATCCAGACTCTTCAGTTAAGAACTTGAAAGCAATATGTGGTCTCATCCTGACTTAAACCTCTCTTGAGAAGACAAGCCTATGAACTTCTTTGGTGTCATTCTAGAATTGTCCGTTCTGGATCATTGAGAGTTGGTTCCTAAGGTCTAATCCACTTAACTTCTGTGGCAGCCTAGACCCATTTCTTTAGCAGAGATTAAAAACAAAGACACATCAATCTTGTTCCACTTTTCTAGTAATTGGAGAAAATTGTTAAGGATCTTATCAATATCCTCTAATTTTACCCTAAGCAGTCACAACTCCTTGGCCTTTTCCAACTCAGGAAACTCTCCAAAATATCAGAGATTTCTAATCCTGTCATTTGGGTCTTTTGTTAATCTATGTTTGTTCAAATTAATAGAACATAAATTGGACAAATGTGACTATTTAATAGTATTCACTGAGCTACTACTTTTTTATTCTTGGTTCTAAGGGAGCCACATGTTTGAATAAAATAATATTTCTGCTCTCAAGTATCTTATATTTTATTATCATAATAATCATGATACAGGGCTGAGTTATGCCGAGTTATAACAGTAGTATAAATTTGTCTGTACACTGAATCTCTTGGGGAACTTAATAAACTGTATCCCATCTCCCCAGAGATGAGATTCTGATTTAATTCTTTTGAGGTATATCCTGGGCTTTGGGAGTCTTAAAAGATTTCCAGGTGATTCTAATGGGCAGACCACACACGAATGTCCCAGTTAAAGGATTGAGACACACACACGCACTTAAACAAACAAACAAACAAACAAACACACTTTAATAGAGAAATTGAGAACGTTTTCACGGAAGAATTTAGAATAAAATTCTATCGCAGATTCAGCTTAACCATGAGGACTAAGTTACTGGCTTTGGGGTTATATGAACTGGAATTTGAACCTCAGCTCCATCTTTGAGTGGCTGTATGTTTTGGGTAAGTCACTTACCCTCTCTGAGGGACAGCCTGAGCAATAGCACACAGAATCTGGTGGAATGCAGAGCACATGAAAGAAGTAGTGCCAGGAAAGGGGGGCAGTGGGTAGGGGGCATAGTTTTTCCTGCTGAGAGAAGGTGGAGATTTACAAGAAGGCAGTCTCAGAGGAGACAGAAAGGAAGTGGTGGGTAAAGTGGATGTTATAGAGTATAGACTTTTCCAAAATGTCCAAAATATCTCTCCTCTCCGTCTAGCCCCCCCTTACCCTTAGATCGAGTTCCCGTTATGACCTAGAATAAAGATCAAAAGGTTATGGCTAAAAAGCAAAACCAGAGCTGTCCTCTGAGTAACTGGTTTTCATGAGCTGCTTCCTACACTTTCTGTTATCAGCTCCTTAGACATTTCCAATGAGAACAAAGGAAATTATCAGAAATATTCGTTCCAAATACATAATAAAGGTTGACAGGATTAGGAACTGAGAATGGAGAAGGTTGAGAAGAAAATACCTTTACTCTGAATAAACCCAGATCTGCCCAAGTTAGCATTAACTGTTTTTGATAGTTCCATCGTAAAGTTTACCGAAGTAACAAGGGGTTATTACACTGAGAATTTTGCTTCCCTAAGTTCTGTCATGAGGCCCATGACAAGACTGAAAGGAAATAAGCCTAAACTTCCAAATGAAGAATGAGTTTTGTCAGAGTATACTGATGAATTTCAATGAGAATATCACATGAATTGCAAATGTTCAGATGAGGAAGCTGTAAACATTTTGAGAATAAGATCAAGTCATAAGATGTAGGGTCTAGAAAGGGCTTTGGACCTCACTTCGCCCATCCTTCGATGTGTGGAGACAAGGAGATGGGGACCCAGATCAGTCATGTGGTTTGTGGGGTCACACAGTAAAGTAACTGCTGAGGAGAGAAGGGAAATTAGGTCTTTTGTCTCCTAGTGCTCATTTGCCTTAAGGGGGAAAAAAAGTCTTTTTGGTTTTCAATGAGGAAGGACTGGGCTTCTCTTGAGTGACAGGTTACATCGCAACTGCTGAACCTTGTCTCACACCTATGTCATGGCGGCAGGATTCTGTGTGTATTTTGTAAATCAGCCTGATTTCTTGAGTACAGCTTACTCTATCACTTTTCTGCCTTGTTTTGTTGGTCCTTTTTTGCATTAATTTCACTTTGTCCTGTTAGAAGCATCCATACAAATTGTCTTTTTTTTTTAATTTAATTTTATTTTATTATATTATGTTAATCACCATACAGTACATCCCCAGATTCCGATGTAAAGTTTGATGCTTCATTAGTTGCGCATAACACCCAGTGCACCATGCAATACGTGCCCTCCTTACTACCCATACAAATTGTCTTAATTCCCTTGCAGATCAAGGGGGGTTAAAAGGTAAGTAGCTTTGCCCCACTTGTACCATGCTCTCAGCATAGAAGAGAACTAATATTTACTGATATCCACTACATGCTTATATATGGTTCTTTCAATTCAAGGAATGCAGTATTATTATCTTTATTTGACCTGTGGAACCCGAGTCTCTTAGAATTGAAGAAATTGCCTGAATCTCACAACTGGTAAGTGGGAAGGATGAGGTTAAATCCAGGTCTGACTGACCCCAGTGCTCGTGTTCCTTCCCCTACATTGGGTGGCTCACTGGAGATATTTATTGCCCTAGAGCGGGAAAGCTGCCCGTGGTCTGCTGAATGGCCTGAGTGTGCTGTTTTCCCACAATGCTTTGCTACTTTATTCTTTAGAAGTGCCTAATTATTTCACTCAGCAAGACCTCAAATCTTACTCCAAACAACTGGCTTCCAAAGAATTGGCTATTTTCCCTGCTTTTAATGTTGGGGAAAGAAACCCAACCAGCTATTTTTCTTTTTTACTCCATGACATTACAGGAACAAAAATAATCATATTAAGATGTCAAAAATAAATTTTAAATGTGCAAATGTGGGAGAAAGACACCTCCTGTCTGGGAGAATCCAAAAAACTTTAAATAGACTCATGTGTGTTCTTTGTGTGAAATGCAGCGGCCACAATTCAAATGAAGATGTTAACGGGACATTAATAAGAATGAGCTGGGGATGAACACAGGATTGCAAAATAAGTTCACAAAGTCACTTAAGTGAGGAACACACTGTGTGATTGCAAATTGGCACTACCCTGTCCCTATTATCACTGTTAGCTGGCTTCACGGAGACTGGCCTCCTTCTTGTCACTGCTTCTTCTCCTGAGTAGACCAGAGTAGCTTCTCGGAGTCTAAATCTGAGCCAGATTCTACAGGAGAGCAAAGGCACTAGTTTGTGCCTTTAAGGATCCCCAGTATGGGTGATGACTTTGACTTTGGGTGCAGTGGCAAAGCCCATACGCAAGAAATGATTAGAGTCCTTCTTTCCAAGCAGGGTGGTTTCAGCGCTGAACGCAGATCACAGCAAATCTGGACTGCTGGAAAGCCTCACAGTGATGGCACTTGAGGGAACCTCAGACATGCCCGACTAAAACTTCATCTCATACGAGGAGTTTCCAAGGAGGCCTGGGAAGAGGACACGGCTGGCCCAGGGCAATGCAACTAATCATGGTAATAATCATGGCAACTTGTTAGGTACCAGCCCTTGAGCGGCACGCTTCACATTTAACTTCTTAGGTAACCCATGGCAATGCTCTGAGGTAGCAATGATCCCATTTGGAGATGAGAGTACTAAGGCACAGAGTTGAAAGTTGCTTGCCTGAGATCACACAGCTAGTGAGTTGTAGAGGTGGGATTTGAACACCAGTGCCTTTGACGTCAAAGTTCATCTTCGTTTTGACCAATAACAGCAGAGCTGGGACTGGTGTCCGAAGCCAAGTTCACGTCAGTGTAATGCTTCCTTTAGTGTAGAGAACCTTTGAATGCATTCAATGATTTATGTGATACATAATTTTCTGGGGGCCCACTATGAACAGATCTTGGGCTAGACCCTGACAATATAAAAAATTAATAAGTGCAGGTTCTTAACCTCCTGGATCTTAAAGTACAATGGCGTGACTGACACCTGAAAAGGAAAATTATAGTAGAGTGTGGTCGGTGGTATTACAGAGATATAAACAAATGTGGTGGGAGATCAGGACAGAGCAAATAGTTCTGCCTGGAAGATGTAAGTGGTGACCTCACAGAGATGGTGAAATGTGTGCTGGGTCATAAAATATGACTGAGTTTTCCAATCAGAGAAGGGAAGAAGTACATTCCAGAAAAGGGGAACAGCATGAGCAAAAGCCCCAAGTTGTGAAAGACATCAGTGTGTTGGGGTAAGAAGTTCAGGGTGACTATGTAGGCTGAGGAGGCAGGAGACGAAGATTGGGATCAGACAGTGAAGGGTGTCACGTGCCCCCATCGAGGAATTTTGTCTCAATTCTCCAGGGGGTGGATCATCAGGAGGGATTTCTAAGCAAGAGCATATCTTGGTTAGATTTGCTTTTGAAGAAGGCAACCCAAGGAGACATGGAAGACAGAGAACAGATGTCCGCTGTGGTCCTGCTGAAAGCTAAGGAGAGCTGGAGCATTGTGCATGGAGAGGCAGGATGGGAGAGGGGTAACCATTTCTGAAGTCAAGCTCCTAGAGCATGATGACGGGCGTGTGGAGGGTTAGGGAAGGAAGTGTGTGAGGATGACTTGGTGATTTTCAGCTTTAGAGGCAGAAAGGATACAAATGCTATTAATGGGGCTGAACACAAAGAACGTGGACCAGCTTTAGTAAAGTTAGGGTGAGAGGTGGGAGAAGTGAATTCTTCTTTGGACATGCTGCTTTAAGCTTTGGCAAAAATGCCCCACCGGAGATGTGGGGAGCATCTGGGAAGACAAACATAGTGGTCAAAGAGAAGTGGAGATAGAGATTCAGGAGACCTCGGGATATCAATGGTACCTAAAATTCTAGACCCAAGTGAGGGTCCCCAGGGAGGTCTGTAAGGGTGGGGAGATAGATGAAGACCCAAGGTAGCCCATGAGTGCACTCTATAGGCCCTTCTCAGACCCCGAGTCCCACAGGCAGCCAGGGTTCCCTTCGGGCAGGTTCTCACTGGTCACCCTGGCTTCCTTTAGTGGGACATGGACAAATAGGTCATTCCATGCTTGCTTCAAAGTCTATACTAATTTACGACTTTTTCAAATAATTTTCTAAAATTATTAACCCAATAACTATTGGTTGAAAGCATAGTGTGGGGAAGAGGGGCTGGATGGAGTGATGAGTCAGATACAATCTCTGTCTTCAAGGAGTTTCTTTCTAATATAAGGGAATCTAAATAGCAAATTAAACGGCAAGTGTGAAAGTGCTTAGCACAGTGCGAAATTTAATAGGTGAGAAATTATTTTCATTTAAAAAATGATATACGTAAGTATCTGAGAAAAGGGATAATGATGGTTCTCAGGAAGAGGAGATTTCTAGATTCACCTGAAGGGATGAGGGAAGGCTTCTTGGAGGAGGTGGAATCTAGGCAGGAAGCATGAGTAGCATTTGAGCAGGCCGAGGTGGTTGTTGGGGAGAGGGGTGCATTTCAGATGGGGAGAACTTGTCTGAGAAGCAACTGTGTTTACAGGTGGAGCCAACCGTTAAGAGGGACCCTTGGCAATTTAGTGCCTCTTGCCCAGTAGCAACAAAGTATAAAGCTGAGATTCTCTTCAAACACCAGACTGCCTGGGCTAGGTGACCAGAGCAGAACTAGTTGCCAAGGAGGGTCAGATGGCTCCGGGTGTCTCTCCCTGCCCCCGTCCTGACTCATTGTGGGACCAAGCTGTTTTAGTGCTTCATTTCCCTTGGTCAAACCAGGATGATTTGAATGCACCTGCCTCTCTTCCGTCCCCCAATGCCTGGCCAGGGTAGCCGTTGTGAGGAGCGGGGAGCGCTTCCTAATTGTGGTCCTGCGGCCCAGGCCCCACGTGAAGGCTCTTGGCGGTCTCACTCAAATGAGGTGGGGGCCCGGCTGACTGCTCAGCCACCCCTGGAGGATGCCTTGGTTATTCCTTCTCTGTGGTTCCCTCGTCTGGTTTTGAAGTTGCAGATTTTAGAAGCTTGCTGCTCTTCAAAAAAGGTGTAGGGAGGGCAGAGAGGGGGAGAAATGGAGCTCCACCCACCAGAGATGGGCCAGGTCTAGGCAGCAGCTCTGCTTTCAGTCTCCTGTCCCTGCCAATTACCTCCTAACTCCTCCTCCCCACCAAATTAGACACATAGAAATGCAGAGCAAATGGCCTCATCAAAACAAAAGAAGAAAGACCAGAGGGAAAAAAAGCAAAAAACAGTAAAAGCTATAAGATATTACCATGCACCTGGAAAGGTCAGTGTCCTTTCTCACAAAGTGGATTTTTCTGGGAACTCCTGCTCCATAGAGCAAGGGGCCACCTTGTTTATCCACAAGGGGACAAGAATTTGGCCTATCCATTTGGGGCTCTGCTCCCGCCAGCTACACCTGCACAGTGGCCAAGAAACCACAGAACCCTGAGATGTGTTGTTATGACGCTGTCCCCAGGGACTGTGAGACAGTTGGGGTCAGTGTTTTAAACACAGCAATTAGCAGTGTTGAGCTGTTTGAATTCACTTGGTCTCCAGGGCAGATGATGATGATGATGGTGATGATGGTGATGATGGTGATGATGATAATGCCATCAGTAACTTTCTGTAGTAGTGAGTCATACTGTTACAAAGCACTTTCACATTTATTGACTCATTTTCTCTCAAGAACACACTGGAGATCCCAGTCACCTTTATAGTATCCCCAAAAGATAAAATATCACCTCTAGTAAAGTGGACTTAAGTATAGACTCATTATTTAGAGCTGCACATGATGAAACTTTTGAGATTTGCATTCTGGTCTTGCCCTTTCCAGCTGGGTGACCTTGGACAAATCACTTCACCCCTCCTAGCCTTAGCTTCTTCATATGTAAAATATGTTAATAATAACTGTCTCAGAGGGTTATTGTGGGGATTTAAATGACTTCATGTAAATAAAAAAGGACATTATAAACTCTAAAGCATTATGCAAATATTAATTACCATCTATACAAGGGTGAACTATTTGCAAAAATGAATGTAAATATAGTTTTGAGATGGCGGGTATGATGTGCCTGAAAGAGCACTTTAATTGGAATCAGAAGATATGTGTTCTATTTTGGCCCCTACACATCAGGTGGCAGCCAGGAGTGTGGCTTTCAGACAGCAAACACAGCCATGCAAGTGATGCATTTACCAGTGAAAGAAACGGACGCCACCACCCACCTGTCACCTTGTCACCTGTGGTAGGCTGATGAATGGCTCCAAAGATGCCCATATCCTAACCCAGAAACCTGTGAATACATTGCCTTCCATGGTAAAGAGACTCTAGATGTGATTAATGCTCTCGAGATGGACAGATCATTTGGTTGCAACCATTGTAATCACAAAGGTCTTTATGAGAGGGATGTGGGAGAATCAGAGCCAGAGAGATGGCTACGTGACAATAGAAGCAGAGATTGGAGAAGGGGAACGGGCCACAAGTCAACGCAAGTGGCCTCTAGAAGCTGAAAAAGGCCAGGAAACAAATTCTCCTTTAGAGCCCCCGGAAGAAACCCTCCCCACTGACACCTTGACTTTATTTTATTTTTTTAATTTTTTTAAATTTTTTAAATAATAATTTTTTATTATATTATGTTAGTCGCCATACAGTACATCCCTAGATTTTGATGTAAAGTTCCATGACTCATTACTTGTGACACCTTGACTTTAAAGCCCAGAAAAACTAACTTTGGACTTCTGGTTTCTAGAACTGTCAGAGAATAGCTTTGTGTTGTGTTCAGTCATCCAGTTTGTGATAATTTATTTTGGCGGCAACAGGAAACTCATTCACCACCTCTACGTTGAGCTCCCCAGTCTCTTTTCTTCCCCCTAACTTGTATGTAACTTCTCTGGAGGCTAGTGGTCTGTGCCCTAGTCTCCCTCCACCTGCTCCCCTTCTTTCGCAGGCCAGCATGGAGCTCATGCTTTACTGGGATTTATAACTGATGAACTTATTGGCTCCATGCTTTGAGGTGACCAGAGGTCTTCCTGTGGCACTCCAGCCCAGGAAATGCAGCTTGATTTTGGATGAATCACTTAAACCTCCAGACTTTCTATTTTCTCATCTGTCATTGGGGATACAATTTCTTTCCATGTATACCTCACAGAGTGGTTGGGACACTCAAGAGAAATGATAGCAGTGAAGGCTCTTTGCCACCTATAGGATGCTCTACAAGTGTGAACTCCTGTGACCACCACCCGTATTATTTTAGAAACATAGAATTTTCCAGCTTAATCTCTTCTTCACTCAACATGTGTATGTGGGAAGTGATAAACACTAACTCTAGACAAGAGGAAGAAGCTTTTGTATCGAGAATACCCAGTTGGGCATTGGAGTTCGGATATTTGGACTATCTATGAACTTACAGTTTCAATATGAACCTAAAAATATTTTTAAAAACAGATGTTGTGAGGGCATTAAATAATTGTTCAGTAATATCGTCCATTTGGAGATAGTGAAGTGGGGCAAATTTACTTGCCCTTCTCTTTGTGGAACTAAAAATAGAAATGACACTTTACTAATCAGTAACAGGGTCATCTGAACACAGGGGCTTTTAAAACATCTTTCGGCCACAAGATTGCCGAGAGCAGAGGAGCTCTGCATTCCTGCAAACCCATGCTTGCAGCATCTTACCACTGACAAATGGAAACCCCCACTAGTTACAGGCTCTTTCTCATACATTAAAACCACAATTTACCTAAAACTCGCCCTCGACCCTCAGCATGGTTTATGCACCATGACCTCACTAACCTTCTCTGACTTGATTAAGATCAGAAAAAAAATCAAGCAACCGTTTGGTAAATTTGGTCAAAAGAGCAGAGAATATTAGAATGCAAGAGGAAGGAGTTGGTGAAAGGGAAATAACATTTGTCACCCCCTTAGTTCAAGATGCAAGACTACGCTTTTCCGTACATATGTGTCTAATTTAATTCTCACCACAGCCTTGTTAGATAGCTGTTTTTCCCATTTTACAGATGTGGAAGCTGGGGCTCAGCATGGTGAACATCACAGTAGAACGTGGTAGAGTTGGTTTTCCAGACCACTTTTCGTTCATCCCTCTACAAAGGATGGAGAGCAAGAGGAATTGATTGTTCTGAAGTCATACATTTGCTTAGTGTACCTACAACTTCTACAGTGTAGGTTCACTTAATGATCGGTCTTAACTCTTCCCTTTAAAGCTACTCCGGAGCTCTCTAAGTCCCCAGAGAACCGAATGACACTCCAGGACCTTCTTTCTTGGACCCTTGATTTGGTACTTCTCAGGTGTATTACCTGGGGTTCTGAGTATATCGAGACCCATGGCTTTCCCATGGGAGGCTGGAATCTCTTCCTTGACTCTTTGCCACGTCCTGCTTTCTGATGACCAGCAGCCCTGGAAGTGGTGAACAGAGCTTTTGCAAAGTTTTTCCCTGTGCCCAGTGCAAGGGGTAAAACAAGTATTGGCTTTGAAGCCACAATACTGGAGGTTAAGACCCACTGGAGATTAAGACTACAAACTCCACTTGATCTTACTATATGATTGTGGGCAAGCCAGGAGTGGGACCAGATAAGTTTCTAGGGCTGTAATTCTCACTTCCAGGAGATCCGTTTAATGGGGTTGATTTAAATCCCAAATATGTGAAGTTAATGTGAAGGAAGCCCTGAACACATTTGGGTTTTGACTGTTTGAAATCTAAACTCTTGTTCACTGGTGAAGATTTCAAAACAACCCGGCCCTCCTTCCCAAGAGGGTGCATCCCATGTTTCTTTGAGAGTGATGTTTCAAGGGGACACTGTAAAGCTGTGAAAGACTGAGTCTATACCAAATTGGGAGAGCTAAAGGTGAAGAGAGGATTGGTTAGGGGCAGCAGGCAAAAGGAAACAGGATCTTAGGGAAACATGGGAAGATACAAGCAGAGAAGAGACTAGAGCAGCTAGGAACCTTGATACTTCATGAGATTGTGCAGACCAGGGTGAGGTTCTGGCACATGGAAGATCTGGACTCTACTTCCAACTGGACCAGCTGCTCCTGGGACCTATTTAAGTCATGCAACCTCTCTGAATATCATTATCCTTAGCTGGGCCAGAGGGATAATGACATTCTCCTAACGACCTCACAAAGTTGCTGTAAAGATGAGAATGAGACAGTGCATGTGAACATTCTCAGGAAAATGTAGAGTGTTGTAGAATGTAATAAAAATCATTATCTGTGAAGCCTTCAGATTGTCCTCATGGCCAGTGATTCTTATTCCCCGTTTCCTGTTGAGGGAAGCCAGGTCTGAGATGTCATGAGATGTCCTAAGAGCATGCATGTGGTAGGTGATGGAGCCAAGATGCGTTACTATTAACAAAGATCAGATGAGAAGAGCATGACTGAGTGTCTTCCCTGATACTAATAATGCCCTGGCATGTGTCTATGCTGCTGTAATCAGACTGGGCAGCGGGATGGAGAAAAGGTTATGTTCCAGTTGCTTGGGCTGCAAACAAAACACCCCAGAACATAGGGGTTTAAACTATGGCTTAGGAGTTTAAGAGGGCTGGGCTGAGCCTCCCTGGCTCAGTGGCTCAGTGGCTCAGTTGCAGTAGTTGCAGACAATGGCCAGAGCTGCAAGAGCTGGGGAGGGGTACTGGAGCAGTTGGGAGCAAGCCAGGCAGCTCTCAGGGCTCCTTCCTCTCATCCCTCTGTGTGGTTCTCTTTGGGCTTCCTCACAGCATGGCAGCCTCGTGGCAGCTCAGGACTCCGTGTGAGCAAAGAGGAATTGGCTTCATCACTTTTTATGATGTGGCTTCAGAAATCATACAGCATCCCTTACATGGTATTGAAATGACTACAACCGAGTCACGACCCTACCCAGATTCAAAAGGACCCTCAGACCCCACAAGGTGATGGGAAGAGTGACAGGTTTCTGGAAGAGCACGTGGTATGGGAGAGAGTGTTGCAGCCATCTTCTCAAAAATGCAGTCTGCCAAAGAAGGGAAGACTGAAACACTGTTGGAAGGAGGAGGAAAGGTCTCAATCCCTGGAAAGGTGGGGGCAGTTATTCCTGCAGCCAGGCTGTTCATTAGAAAGCACAGTCTGTGGTTGACACACAAGTCCCTTGTGAAGACAGGCTGGGAAAATACCAGCCAAGTCCTACCACTCGGGGCCTATGAGGGAAGTCCTGAAATTATATCTGGGCAAACTGATCAGTTTGGTGAAAAGCTAACAGAGAAGATGTTTATGGAAGCAAAAAGAAAGAGCTCTTTACAAATTGCCAGATTATATCACATAGACTCATCTTTTTGTTTGAAAACTTTTACAAGCTCAGGTTTTCTATATGTCTTAGTTCTCTTGGAACATCTTGGAACATCTTTATCCTCCACCTGGTTTAGCCGAACGTTGGTAGATTCTGGATAAAAACCAAAGACCCTTTCCAATTCAATGATCCCTTCATCAAGGTTTTTTTAAAAAAAAAAAAAAAAAAAAAAAATACTAATTTAGCTATCAGGTTGCTCTTTATTTTATTTATTTTTATTTATTTTTAACTGATATTGACCTTGCATAAAGTACTGGGATGTCTCTGGGGGCCCAAATCATGAGACACCCTGCCCTCAACACCAAATAGCAGCTAATTCAAAAGAAAGGGGGTGAGTGAGAGAAAAGGGAGCCAAGTGTGGCCTGGGAATGGACCTAGCATTGAAGGTTCTGTGTGAGAGATGATGTTGAAATGACCTAGTTTAAATCCTGCCCCAAGTATATGGTTATTGGTGAAAGTCTTTCCTGGGTCTTCCTAGGAATTAAAAGAAACGTTGTTATGTGAAGTACTTGGCACGTGGTGGGCACTGAGAAGAGTATGCTATTGTTGTTATTAGGTTATGTTTTATTATAATTTAATACCAACATTAAAGTATGAATAATGATTTCCTGTTTACGAATCACTTTGATATTTTTCAACTCATTTAATTACCCTAACAGTCCTGTAATTTTGCCAATGTAGTTGCACCCCTTCAATTTTACAGATTAGAACATTGCTATCCGAGGAGCTCCAGTGACTCAGCCGGGGTATCTCAGCCCCTAAGTGGGAGAGCTGAGATTTGGAACCAGGTTAACAGCCCAAAGCTACCCCTTTCCCCCCTACTGTGTGGTTTCCTAAATTGCCATGTGACCTCACACAAGCATTCTGTGTCCTGTCCCCTGGCCTGGCCTTCAATTTCTACATCTGCTGTGAAGAGAGAGGAATTAAATCATGCTAAGGTCCCATCCAGGTCCCAGTGTCTCTGATTAAAAGCGTATGTTCAGGGCTGGACCCTGCTTGCTGCCGAGCTCCGGGTGTGCGTCGGAGCCCAGGCTCGGAGGGGCTGGAGCCTGGAGCTGTGCCCAAATTACAGGCCTCGCTTGGCGTTCATCACTGTATCTGACTGCCAAAAAGACAGAATTCTCTAGAGGCCCCGAGTCCAATCTGGCCAACTTCTGATGGCCTTAAGTTATCCTCTGACCTCAAACTTCTGGTTATCTGAAGCTTATTTTTAAAAAAGACTTAGGAAGAGGCATGATATCTCTCTGGAGACCTGCTTCCTTTCTTACTTTCATGTGTCCCTCCAACAACAGGAACTGGGGTTGGGGAGACAGGCAATCCGTATGTAATTTTTGCCTCTGCTACTGCCTTTCTTGCGACCTTGAGCAAGTTACATCAAAAGCAGAATCATCAATTAGAGTTCTCCTGGCTTGAGGGTTTGTGAAGCCATGTGGCTTCCTCTTGAGGAAGAAGTGGGAGACTTAGGTCATATGTGTCTTTAAGATAAGAACCCTATCGGATTTTCTAATAATCACATCTGATATTCAGAGCTGGCCCACTTCAATTGCCCTTTTCTTAAAACAATTTTTCTGCTGAATTGCAAAGGAAATAGGTGAGGAAAATGCTTTCTGTTTCCGGCCCCCAGAGAAGTTGTAAGTCTCAAAGGTAATGTAAGGTTTAAAGTAGGATTCTTTTTCCTTCTGCCTACCTCCTTCCCCATTTCTAGATGGGATTAGAAGTGACCCAGAATCACTCAGAAAGAAGCCTCTGAGCCATGCTGGCTGGAGTCTTTCCACACCCCCCAGCCCCAGTATTGCTTCTCTTGGGTCAAGAGCCTTGCTCGTGTTCTCGCTCCTCATCTGGCTTCACTCTGCAGAGACTCAGGCAGGAGCCCCACCGGCCCCAGAAGGGCCTCCACACTCACAGACCCATGGCACTGGGGTTCTGCGAAAAGCAGAGCCTGAGGGGCATTTCCTCCAGAGCTTCTCTGCCCCCAAAGTTAAGAAGCTGGGTTTTGGTTTCATTTTACTGAAAGAGAAGAAAGAGCTGCAAGGATTTGATCCTTGCTCCACTTCCAGGGCAAAGAAGGCTCATACTCCTCTCCCGCAGCCCTCTGCACGTGGCCAGAGGTCTCAAGGGGATAGAGAAGAGGGCAATTGCAACAGCCCTAGGACAGCAATTGCACAATTCCCCTCAAGGCCACAGGGCAGCTTGGAACGGAGGATTCCAGCTACGTGGGGCAGTAGATAAAATGCTGGCCTGGGCTGTGATAACCACTGTGCCACCAAGCCACTGTGTGACCTTAAGTGAGTTACAGATCCTCCGTAAGCCTCCTTTTCCTCACCATTAGACTAGGAAATGGGATGTTCTGTAGACTAGACAAGTATCAGATTTGAAAAGCACATTTGGTATCATACAACCCAACCTGTTTATTTTATATCCTTAGAAACTGAGGACTGAAGAGGGGCAGTGGCTTGAATGTTACATGGCAGGTAAATAACAGTCATTTCTAGAAGACAAGACCCCTCCCTCATGCGGCAGTCTACTTCCTCTTGTGGATGACCTCCAAGGCTCCCTCAGCTCCAGGAGTCTGTCACTCTAAACATACAGTCCCCTACCAGCTCTGGCCACTGTCTTGGGCTTACTCTTATGCTGGTCACCAGGTGGTTCCTTTCAG
Source organism: Ailuropoda melanoleuca (assembly GCF_002007445.2). NCBI lineage: Eukaryota > Metazoa > Chordata > Mammalia > Carnivora > Ursidae > Ailuropoda > Ailuropoda melanoleuca. The sequence continues at coordinate 76,656,099 of NC_048218.1, forward strand.
ACTCTTGGTGACGCATCATGTCCAGCTCATTCCAAGTCCTATAAGGCTGCACAAATGATCTGTTCAGCAAAGCTTCTGGCAGGCCTGTCGCTCTTTTGGGGGCAGAATTTTCAAATACGGTTTGAACAAGAGCAGGGCCAGTTTGTCAACTTGGTCTTGTATATAGACAGGGACATTGCTGTAGCCACCCAGAGACCATGTTTGAGGTCCAGCTTGGTCCCCGAATCACTTTGTGACCTTGGACAAGCCTCACCCATTTTCCCAACCTCAATTACCCCATATTTAAAACAAGTTGATTAAACTAGATAATCCCTAAGGTATCTTCAAGCTCTGACATTTCATAGCAAAATATTGCCCAATCTTCCTATTCTTTAGGGGATTTTGCTTAGAAACTGGGAGGATGATCTTTGCCACAGGAAGTCTGGGAATGTTTGCAGGTCTTAGGTTCATAAAACAAACATTAGAAAAGAAACATAAGAATTTCATGTTGTCTTGTTCTTTGGGCTCATATTTTCTAGGGTCCATATCAGATATTCACAGCATAACCACACTTTAACTTTCATATGCAGAGAAAAAGAAGGGGGAGAGAGGAATAACACTTGCTATGGAAACTAACCACGCTTTATCAAAATGTTACCGCATTTGATTATATCTGGTGGGAGACATGGTTGGATCGTCAACGTCATAGACACAGATCTTGCCTTCAGAGCTCACATCTGCCAGGGAGTTCAGGCATGGATATAAATAACTCAAATACGAAGTATCACATTTTAAAGCCAATACAAAGAACCTTCAGAGAAGAGAGAGATCACTTACTCTTTGGGGGTTTTGGCAGTTTTCATGGAGCGGTTTGCATTGGAGCTTGGTTTGGGGAATCAAATGGCCATGAGAGACAAGAGGAAGCCCGTCAGAGTAAATACTGTGAACATAGACAGAGGCAGGGAAACCGTGGGAAGTTGGATGACTAGTGAATGGGTGATTGGTTTGGCTAGAGCACAAGGCTGGGAAGTGAAGCAGTGGGAGAGAGACTATGTTTATGCACCATATCTCCTGGCTAGTATGTAAGTTCTTTTAGGGCAAAAATCTTTGTCCGATTCATCATTGTACCCTTTTCAAAGGTAACACATAATCATCTCTCAGAACGTGTTTAATGAACAAATAAATTCTATTATGTGGTGCTTTTCGCTCCAAATCATCAATGCACTGGGTGATGTAACTATATCTTAGAAGCTCAGAGGTCAAGTTGAACGTGATACTTACCCTATTGATTTATATGGATGTGACATGCCATCCCTGAAGACTGTAAATGTAGAGAGATGGCAACTGTTGAGTTGTGACAATGTGTTAGAACTCATGGGTGTTTTCTAAGATCTCCTTTGTTCTATTGTCCCTAGAACGGACCCCACAGGCCATTGCAAAGAACTACGGTTGATAGGCTCATTTCTGCTTCAGGGTTGCAGAATCCAGGGTCCTGTCCATGTCCTATACAGGTCACATTTTAACCATTAGATGCTGATAAACATGACACAAACCCCTTCCTCAGTTTATTAGATGGATGGTTGAAATTCATGATCTCTAACAGGGAGCAAATCTGGGGCTTCAGGCCAAGGTCTTTTGATCTCAGAATTTCAGATACTGACTGCCACCGAAAGATTATTAAAGAGCTCTCCTATCTTGCGCTCTTAGTGGACAGAATACAAATGTAAGCATTCCTTTGATTTGTACATAACATTACAGTTTCCAAAACACTTTCACATCTGTCATCCTATTCTATGCACACACCAAACTTTGGAGTTACTCAGGGAGATAGTCCTAATGAGAAGCCTTAGTTCAGAAACACTGAGTGCTGACCTAATGCGGCTACACCAGGCAGAAGACACAAGACTGGTATCAGCCACCACTTTCTGAGCACATGCTTTGTGCCAGGTATTTTATGTAAATCATCTTATTCAGTCCTCAGAAAAATCTTTGATTCAGTTTCTATTGCTACTTTAAAGACTACCCCCAAAACGTAGTGGCAGACCACAACCATTTTATTATGAGCATGGGTTCTATGGGTCAGGAATTCAGAAAGGTCACAGAAGGGACACCGCATTCTGTTCCATGATGTCTGGACCTCTGCTGGAAGATGCAAAGGCTCGGGGGCTCAGGAGCTCTGGGTTGGAATCATCTGGAGGCATCATAAGTCATCTGTCTGGCAGTAGCTACTATCTGCCTCCTGGGATAGGAGCACTTGTATGTGGCCTCTCTCTGTGGCCTGGGCTTCCTCATAGCATGGTGGTCTCGGGGTCAATGAATGCTTTATATGGAGGTTCAGTGCTCCACTAAGCAACTGTTCCAGAAAACAAAATGAAACAAAACGTGGGAGCTGGGCCACCTTTTGTGATCTTGCTCTGAATTCACATTGCATTTCTTTCCTCTGTTGGTTATAAGCAAGTCACTGGTCCACCCATATTCTCGGGGAAGGGATAGAGATCCCACTTTTTTGTGGCAAGAGAGCTCAGGTGGGATGCCAGGTGTTTAAGTGCCACACACCTCAAAGAACTTAAGAATGAGGAGACCAACGTTCAGGGAGCGTGAGAGACTTGTTCAAAGTCACAAAGCTGCTGCAGGCGAGTAGCATCTCACCCAGGGGTTAGGATTTCAAAATCAGCATGGAAGGTAAACAGGGCTCATAGTCAAAATTACCTTGGAAGTCCTTTAATTCGTCACTGAAGTACAAAGCATGTAGTTTTACATAAACAACAGATTCTCGTGTCATCTCATGCTCATTGGGGTACGTCGCAAACCTAACGCAATGATGGGCAGAATCATTTGCACTAGTTAAACTCTTCTCTCGTTTTTCAGGGTGTGAAGTCCCGTAGGTTCGATGCATTTTATTTTTTTTTTTATTTTTTCCATGGTATTTTTTTTATTATGTTCAGTTAGCCAACATATAGTACATCTTCAGTCTTGATGTAGTGCTCAACGATTCATTAGTTGCATATAACACCCAGTGCTCAGCACCACACGTGATCGATGCATTTTAAAGGGTAGATCCAGAATGACTTGAGTTAGTCTGACTCCAAAGCCCAAGCTTGTTCCATACTGCTGTCTGGAAACCACGTCTGGGAGGCTGGGAAAGAGATCAGAGTTTCAGGCCCTACGGAAACAGGTGGGGGGCACCAAAACGGAGCCTCAGTTGCAACCGCGATGTGATTTGCAGGCTCTGTCACTGGCTTAACTCTGAACGTCTACGCTTTGTCCATGGTAAGGCTGCGGGTATTCCTGAGCACCTGGACAGTCACACCCTTTTCACCCACTCCCCCTTCTCTCTAGGTCTGCACAGAATAGGGAGAAGGGGCACTGAGATCTGAAAATGAGTGGAGTATCCGCAGATGAGGGGAAGGGTATCGCAGGTAGACTAAACAGCACGAGCAAAGGCACGGTGGTATGAAGCTGCAGGAAATATTCAGGGACCGGTGAGGATTGCAGCGATATTTTACTGGGGAAAAATCACTGAAGTCCTACAAGATCCAACCAAAGACTGGATTCCGGAGGTAGCGAAGTAGGAAAAGAAGTCTGCTCAGCTTTGCAATTTAGCAGGGACTCTCTGGAGGCAAGATGCGGAGCTGTAAGGGAGGGCGGGGCTTAGGTGAGGAGAAGGTGAAGGTACCGCGGCTTTGGAGAAGAAAATGCCTGCCTCTGGCTAATGTCAGGGTGTCTGAGCATGGAAATGCAGGGTCTTTGCCCGTGATCTTTAAAGCAGTCTTGCTACTTATATTTAAGGAACTAGGCAGGCCTCCAGGGCTAATGGAACAAATGGCCACTAAAACGTATGACTCAGACAGCTCTCCTGCTCAAAGAAATCACCTCCAGGGCCTCAGCACCTGAAGTCTCCCATTTGAAATATTTCTTTTCTATCTCAGGGACTTAGAACCGGATTAATCATAATCCCTGTTTCACGTATGACGCTACCGCATTTATTTGCGTAGTTAATCTGATGTAACAAGCATCCGTAAATGGCCCTTCAATGTGTAAACTAGGGCTTTGACAGTCACTTGACCACATCTGCCTCTGTGGTCTGCCCTGCTCCACCCCCGAGATCCCCACCCAAAGTAACCGTCATCATGAATCTTGTTCATCGTTCCTTTCTTTTTTAAATCGTTTTATCTCATCTGTTTGTAATCCTTTAAAAGTATATTTTATTAATGTTGTTCTTAATATTATAAAAAACACGTCATGCACAGTTTCGATATTTTTGCTTTTTAATTAATATTATATTGGAAAGACTTGCCCATACTGTTGCTCTTACATGGACTTATTTAATTTGAATATACTATAACCTATTCATCAACTCCTGTGTTGATGAGGATTTCATTTGTTTGCTAGTATGAACCTCAGTGCTATGAGCATTCTTGTCTGTATGCTCTGGCATTCAGCATGCCAAGCCCTCTTCTAAGCACAGCGCTAGGAGAATTGCTGGGTTTGGGGTCCATGAAGTTCAATTTTACGAGACAAGATCAAACTGTGTTTCTAGGCGCTTTTACAAACTTCCAGTTCCAGCCATGACTACCCTTCTCACAACTATGAAAGTTGGCCCCCCCAAAAAATCACATTATTTGAAAACAAGGCTAATTTTATTTCCTCTTTTTCCGTTCTTACCCCTCCAATTTCTTTCTTATTGTGCTAACAATATTTAGCTGTTCTGGTCAATTATGTTTATGGATTTTCTAATTGGAAAGCTATCCTCATATACCTGGGAAAAGCTCATTGTGGTGTATGATCATTTTAATGAACTTTTGGATTTGATTTACTAAAAATTTCTTTGGAATTTTTATATCCATAACCGTAAGCGGTGGAGCTATGCAATTGTCCTTTCTTGCAGACCTTGGCTAGTTTTGGCATGAAGGTTGTGGTCTTCATATTATCTGATAATATTACATTGATGCCAACTTCATTTTGTCTTACTTGCCTGATGAATCATTTTCATCCTTTGTTTTCATCTCGTGCATGTATGTTGCCTTAGAATGGGTCTAGCAAATACCTGGATTTGGGTTTTTATTCGGCAAGTTAGCACATCTTCGTCTATAGTTGTTAAGGACTCCTGGATGGCTTAGTCAGTTAAGTATCTGCCTTCAGCTCAGGTCATGATCCCAGGGTCCTGGGATCGAGTCCCACATCAGGCTCCTTGCGCAGTGAGGAGCCTGCTTCTCCCTTTGCCTGCACTCCCCCTGCTTCTGCTCGCTTTTTTTCTCACAAATAAATAGAATTAAAAAAAAATAGTAGTTATCCATATATTAGGACTTTCTTCTATTTTATTAGTTTATTCTTTCAAATTGCCCTTTTTTTCTATGCTCGTTATCTCTTTGGTTATTGTTTTAAAGTTGTCTGTTTCTCTCTGCTATAAGACAAGAACATTAATATGCTCTTAATATTAATTAATTAATATGTCTCTTGGCCTCCCCCTACTCCACTGTCCTCAGTTCACTTCAACTTCAAATTCTGATTTTTTTGTGGATATGCTTTTGCTTTCCCTTTTCTTTGGTTCTAGTTATTGTTTAAGACAACCACAAACTTTACAAAGATATTTTATCACCTTTACTTCACATACCTCTTCCAACATCCCTTAGATTTTTTTCTACCTGCGTAAGCACATCACTAAAAAATGTTTTACATGTAGGTTTTTACGTGGCAAACATTCTGAGACTCTGTACGTCTTAGATTATTTTTATCAAGTCTTCACATTGGAATGAAGGTTTAGCTGGATATGAAATTCTGTACTTTCCAAATTTTGAGAAGACTTCATTGCTTTCTTGCATCCTGCTGAAAAATCTGATATTGGTATTATTCCATTGTAAGTGATCTGCTTTCTCTTTCTTTCAGGAAATTTTTACAATTTTACCTTATCTCTGATATTTTTAAATTTCAACATAATTTCTGTCTAGGAGTACAATTTTCCTTACATCTCCTCTTTTGCAGTCTGCATTTCCTTTCAATCTGAGTCTTTTATCTTTCATTAATACTGGGGGAATTATCTCCATTATTCCTTCAATTATTTCCTCCTCTCCCTTTGTATCTATTTTTTTTTTTTCCTTTCTGGGACGACTTGCCTTTTATACCTTAACTTTTATATTTTCTATTTTTAAAATAATTTTCTCCTGGGAGAATTCCTCATCTGATCTCCCAGTTCACGAATTCATTCTTCAGGCAAATCCATTCTGCTAATTACCATCTATTGTATTCATTACCTCAACTATTATATTTTCATACTTAACATTTCTACTCGATTCTTTTTGTGATTTCTTGTTTTCATTATATATTGCTAATATCATTCTTTTAAATATAAAAGAATTAAACAAATTCTTAAAAATACACGTCCATTCCTGATTTGCCAGTTCTAATACCTTTGCTTCCTTTGGAATCTGTAACTTAGTCTGTGGCTTTTCTTTGGAACTACGAGCACTTCTCTTTTCACTCATGAACTTCCATTCCTCTGGGGTTATGGACTACTCCGTCCAGCAGCGCTGATGGCAAAAGGGCAGAAGGCCAGACTCCCATCTGCGTTGACATTTATGTGTTCAAAGTGGGGGATGAACCTGGAATGGCACGTTCTAATCAGTCCTCACCCCACCAAACAGCTTCTCAGATGTGCTCTTGACTTTAGGAAGAATTAGCATCTACAAGACGAGATTGTAATCCATCAGCCCTGGGGGTTTGGAAGGAGAGAGAAGTCACCACCTGAGACCAGTCAATCTGCTTGTGTCGTCCTCACCACTTGGGCACAGGACTCCTGCACAGCCCTGCTCTCACACCTGAGGAGCTCTTGCTCAAGAGGCCTGAACTCCAGCCCTGTCCGTCCCAAGGCAAGGGGAGGGGGCACCAGGACGGGGAGATGAAGACCCTAAGAAGCAACAGCTCCCCTCTGGTTTTATCCTGCTGCAGCAGCCTGGATACCCTCTGCCCTGGGTTGGGACCATTCCAGACACTCTATACGAGTGCCAGAGAAAAACTTGTTCTGTCTCTCGAGGGGCTTCTCCCAGCTTTCTCTGCAACTTCATGCTTTTCCTCTCTAATTCCCCAGAGTGGATCTCAGGGGGAGGAGTCAGGCAGTGAGGCTAATCCAGCATCTTCTTTTTTGTAAAAAAATTTTTAAAGATTTTATTTATTTATTTTTGAGAAGAGAGAGAGAAGGCAAGCACATGAGTGGGGGGAGGGGCAGAGGGAGAAGCAGGCTCCCCTCTGAGCAGGGAGCCCAATGTGGGACTCAATTCCAGGACCCTGGGATCATCACCTGAGCCGAAGGCAGACACTTAACTGACTGAGTCACCCAGGCACCCAGTCCAGCATCTTCTTAGAAACTCCTTGACTTTCCTTCTCACAGATGATAGACTGTCCTTCCCGTACTGCCTTCCTTTCATACCTATCTCCTAGAGACAGCAGCACCTCAAGAACGGTGTGAGTGGAGCACCAGGTCAGCTCTTTCCCTGGAGCAGTGCGCAGGGGGAGTGGAAGGACTGGGCTCGTGTCCTCATTCCGTCCTTGACTAGCTGTGCAGCTTTAGACAAGTCATTTCACTTCTCTGAGCTTCAGTATCCTCTTCTGAAAAGTGAAGTTAACAAGAACACTGACCTCACTGGGCTGACGCAGATGAAAAACTGGATGGGAAAGGGTTTTGTAAACTGTGATGCGAGGTGATTTCATTGATCATCTGAAGGTGGGGAATTACCTGAAGGCAGGGAAAGGAGTCTTAGGCTGGGTGAAAATTCACTTTGCCAACCTCAACATTTTACTAAGTGTTGGCTCTGCGAAAAAAGCCTGATACAAATGGACATTCTCTTATTATAGAAAATGACAAATCCGTGTTTGATGCCAGAGCTGTCACATTCCTCCAGGAACGCAGACTTTTATGGGCCCCTGGAAGCTCTGCCCAGACTATTTCTGAGGACAGGGACATTGTGCCTTATTGGCAAGGCTTATTAAACCAAGGCCACTTGTGGTCATTGAAGAATCTAGGTCTGCCTTTGCAATAGTGGGAAAGAGTTATCAGATCCCGTCCACTGATCTTTGTGGATTTAGTTACACTCTTTCTGCTAAGCTTGGGGCCTTTTGCTTCCTTGTTTGGTGAGGGTCCTTTTCTAGTCCAGTGAGGGGGACTGAGAAGTGGGAGAAGAGAATGGAATAGGTCCAAATCAAAGACAAGTAGCAGAGGTAGAAATGAGTAAGAATAATGTGTTCTCTCTGGGAATTTGTACGAGGACAAGGCTAATGGGACTTTGTTTTCAATTACTTAAAACGTAGTCTGTCATTGAAAAGATGATGTAATGATTTTAAAACAGAAAACAAGCCAGCATCTTACACCACATTCAACTACTTGTATTTTTGTACATTCTTGCCTATTTCTGTTGTCATCATCATGCACGCATAATGCACATTTCATTTTATGGCCTGATTTTTTTTCACTTAACATTAGATAATCAGCATTTTCCTTTTAAAGTCTGCGTTTTAATGAATAGACAATCTAATTTTGGATACTGTATGATAATTAATAAAATTATCCTCCTAATTTGTGATATTCGCATTGTCTTCAAATTGTTTTGTTGTTTGTTTGCTTTTTTTGCTACCCTAGTGAACTGTCATGGACATCTTTGGGCATTTTGCATTTTTGTTTGTTGTTTGTTGAATTGTTACCTTTGCATGAATTCTAAAATTCTTATGAGTGGCATGCCTGGGGAAATACACCCAGGCATCTTTATGACTCTTGGCTGCTATTTAAAAATAAAAGTTTTAATTTAAAATGCCATTAACCAATTTAACCACAACTTTTCCAAGTATTGACTGAAGTCTTTTTTCTACTTTAATATATAAAAAACAGTGCTTCGAATTTGTTTTCATTTGTACTTCTCTGCTTAATGGCAAAGTTTAATGCTTTCCATGTGTTTTTGTCTAGATCGTGTTGTTAAAAATAAGCTGCCATAAGCTTTCAGAATTTTTTGAAACCCCCACCCAAATAGCCCCCCGTAATATTTCCTAAGAAACTCCAATTTCCAAATTAATCAGATATAAGTGCTCACGGCCAAAGCAGAGAGAAGTGTCAAGTTCATTTGTCTTCTGTTTCACTGGTTGAATGCCTTTCATGTGTAATTCAAGTCGTGTCAAGAATGTTTTTAGGGATATTGAAAATTAAACGTAGATATCACCTCCCAAAAGTTTACATTCCAGAAGAGCTATCATCATATGACCGATTGAAAAATTGTTAAATGTTGTAAGATAAGGGTAGAACAAGAGCTGTGGGGATTCAGAGAATCGAGAGATTTTTTCCTAACTTGTGTTTTGGAATGTGAGGAGTCAGAGAAGGTTTCTGGGAGGAAATTGCATCCGAGCCACATGAAGAGGATCTGAGGTAGGACACTATTTCAGGGCAGTGAGGGAAGCGCGTCGGTGAGAACACTTGGCCCATTTTATGTGATGGAGCTCCTGAGATTTTAAAGAAGTCTTGTAATACATAGCTACTCTTCTCCGGATGGCAGATGGAGTCAGGCAGGGATGACCACCAGTGTTGAAGTTATACTGAGTATTTTGAAATACCTAAAATTTACAGTGAACTTCAGGGTTTCTCAACCCCTTCCATGATGGGGCACCCAAAGAAGCTGATGGTATTTCTTTGTTATACTGGGGTCAACAGACAAGGCTGCGTCTTACTGGAGGAGTCTGGCCCAGAACCCTAGCCAGCTGCTCCTGGTCAGAAGGCTGAAAGGATCAATTTCTGGTCACTCTTGGAACCCAGGGGGCAAACACCCCACGAGAAGTTTTACAGATAGATAAAAATGATTTATAAAAATAGTCACCAGATGTATTGTGCTTGACAAATAATCAATGAATTGGGCATTGAGACTGGTAAAGAAAAAATAATCATAAAAATTATTATGGTTTTGATTGGTCATACCTTGATCAGGCCGTCTACCATGGGATAGAGAAATTTCCAGTATTATTCAGAGAATGACATAATAGAACCCTGGAATTGTAGTCATAGCAGTCCAAGCTTGGAAAGCATCCAGGGACAGGAAAATTACCTGTGGAATATGTTATGGGACTGGCTGAGGACAATAATATTTTGCATTTATTTAGTAGTCTCATTTCAGTGAGTTCAAAACATGGGATCAAATCACGTTCACATGCCAAACAGGTAAAAAGATATCAAATAGATTTTTGAGGATCTCTGTTTAACAAATGGAGCAAGTCACTTGAACTACTTGTTTGTTTAAACCCTCTCTTATTCTAGAAACTGTTTCAACTAGACAGGTTACATTAGTCACTCAAGGATTCAATAGTTCAAAGGTCGGGAGGTTAGAAAACAATTTAATGAAGGTCTTTGCATAAAAGAAAAAAAGGATTTGCATGGATATGAAAAAGAATTACACAATTGGGTGCAGTACTCTTGTGGAAAAATTCCTGAAAATCTTCAGTGCACCACCATACTTATTATTATATTAAAAATTTTAGCAGCTGTGCTTTTCTTCTAAATTAAGAAAATAAAGCAATATCATGAGCTAATGCCACATCAAAGTGGCATGTTTCAACACATCAACATCATGTGTTGCCAGACTCGAGTGTTCCAGGAGGCCTGGCTCACCCCACTCTTCCTGGAGGCAGATGCTGGAATGGTCACTCCAGGCCTGAGAAGTCCGCGTTTCTTGGTTCTCTTTCCAGATTGTGGTGAGGCCCTGGACACGCTTTATCCCACCTCAGTTTCTCTGGTGAGGCCCTGGGCCATGTAAGGGGGCTGTGGTTAAATGGAAATATTTGAAGTGTTGCCACATGGAAGAGGGATTTAGGGCTATTCTGCCTCATCCCAGAGGATAGAATTAGGACCAAGAAGGTGGTAATTGCTAGAGGGATGGATTTAGACGCTACATAAAGATGAGCTAGAGGGAAAATTAAGTCTCCTTAACACGACCTCTTACTAGGACAAACAGCTGATCTGTGCTATTTCATTTCGTTCCTTTAGCAACCCATGAGGTAAGGACTATTGATTTTTACAGACTAGGACGCTGAGAGGGTAGGTAACGTGACTAGGCCATAATACTACCAAGGGCGCCAGGACTAAGACCAGGGTTAACTTACACCGGATCAGTTGCATGAAATTAGCTCTTGGAACTAACCACTGAGTTACACTCCCTTAAAGAAAATGGAGTAGAAAAAACCCCAAGCAAACCTTAGAGTTACTTAACAAGCAACAAGCTACTATGGGATTTGTGAATGGTCAAGATGGGCCTAACGTATCAAAGTGAAGATTTAGGATGGGCGGGGGAGGTGGGAACACCTGCCCAGGCGGTACCTCTACAGCTATGATCCGTGTGGAAGGGTAGTCCTCCAGGGGAAAACCCAACCATTTTGTAGGAAAGAGATCCCAAGGACCCAGCTGGGGAGCTGACCACCGGCAGCACTGAGGCTTATTTTAAATAAGGAAGCTGTCAGTTTTTCTTTGAAGAGTTTTCTAATAAATCAAAATGTCTCAGATGCAACTGGCTGCCCTGGCAGACAGTGAGACCCCTCAGACAGAGCCTGGATCTGCGGATGTCAAGATGGAAGAAGATCAAGACGGGAAGGTCTCTTCCAGCCCAGAGAGTCTATAATTGCCTCTGGGGGGACTGAGTGAAAATATTAACAAACAGAAGGGAAAGGGACTGTGTTGGAAGGAATTAGAGGAGATCAATGTCTATAACATCCTCAGGTTTCTACGAAGTTCTCTACACATAGGGTCAGGATCAAGGCATGGCCTGCTCTGAAAATCTCCGTGTAAAAGTGAGCAATGGCAGTCATGGGACCCATGTTTTGAAGAAAGAATCTCAGGCAGTAGGAGAGGGGATCTTCCTGCTCCACCGTGTGAAGGGAGAGAAGATCTTCCTTCCATGACGTGGTGGAAGAATGGGCATGTATGACTTAACACTAATGAGGTCCAGAGAACGGAAGTAATTTTCCTGGGGTCTGCTGACGAAACAAAGTCAGGTTTTGCACAAAAGCCCAGGTCTCCTGACTCCCGAGCTCAGGGAGTCTCTTTCCACTAAGCCGCCCTGCCTGCTTATCTCCTCATTGGCCAGGATGTCATCTCGCCCCAGGCTGTGGGCCCTGTGAGGGCCGGGCTTGGATCTCCCATCTCTCCCTCATTTTTTTTTTTAATGATTTTTTATTATATTATGTTAGTCACCATACAGTACATCCCCAGATTCCGATGTAAAGTTCAATGCTCCATTAGTTGCGTATAAACACCCAGTGTACCATGCAATATGTGCCCTCCTTACTACCCATCACCAGTCTATCCCATTCCCCCACCCCCCTCCCCTCTGAAGTCCTCAGTTTGTTTCTCATAGTCCATAGTCTCTCATGTTTCATTCCCCCTTCTGATTACCCCCCCTTCCTTTATCCCTTTAGCCATCAGGGAAACTCAAATCAAAACCACACTGAGATACCACCTTACGCCAGTTAGAATGGCAAAAATAGACAAGGCAAGAAACAACAATTGTTGGAGAGGATGTGGAGAAAGGGGATCCCTCCTACATTGTTGGTGGGAATGCAAGTTGGTACAGCCACTCTGGAAAACAGTGTGGAGGTCCCTTAAAAAGTTAAAAATTGAACTACCCTATGACCCAGCCATCGCACTACTGGGTGTTTACCCCAAAGATAGAGACGTAGTGAAGAGAAGGGCCATTTGCACCCCAATGTTCATAACTGCATTGTCCACAATAGCCAAATCATGGAAGGAGCCGAGATGCCCTTCAACAGATGACTGGATTAAGAAGTTGTGGTCCATATATACAATGGAATATTACTCAGCTATCAGAAAGAGAATTCTCAACATTTGCTGCAACATGGACGGCACTGGAGCAGATAATGCTAAGTGAAATAAGTCAAGCAGAGAAAGGGATAAAGAAAGGGGGGGTAATCTCCTTCATTTTTAACCCTTGCACATCCAGCGGTAGGTCCTCCATCAGTCCTTGGGCCCCCAACTACTCTAGTAATCCTGATACTTTGTGTTAACCCCATTTACCAAACCAAGGTACTAAGGGAGTTTCTGGCCTCAAAATACCAGTTAGAAACGGATAGTGTCTCAGAGATCATCTCATTTAACCCAGACATTTTACACATGCGTGTAACAGGAAGCTCCAGAGAAAAGTAAGCTGGCGTCTCAGTCGCTGAGCAGCACTGTGCCACGTGCCTCTTACGTGCAGTGCCATTCAGGTGGCAGGCCGGTGCCGGGGCTACCACAGCCCACGAGGACCCGGACTCTGTTCCCCAGGAGGCCGCGGCGCACAGACTGGGAAGCCCTGGCAGGGCCTGGAGGCTGAGCTCAAGAGGCAGGACCCTGGACTGATTCCCGGGTTCTGGTAGTTTACAATACTGGTTCACAGACAGATGATGAATCTTTTTGTGTCTCCAATGATAAAACAAAGGGGGGGGGAATGTTTTCCACATTTCTCCTCTCAGGGCTGGGGTGGTGACACACTTGGAAAATTTGAAAGAGCTCCCAGAGGAGCTGCAGGCATTTTGAGAGGTTTGATACGACCCTGCAGAGTGTTCTGCCCATAAATTTACCTTGTGGCTTCAGAGGCGAGGGCCTGGGGAGAACCTGGGGGTGGTGGTGGGGGGGGGCATCCACATTACTCGATGTTGTAGTAATCAAAACAGATTTGGCTTGGCGCATGCCATATCAAAGGGACACTCCCTGAGTGAGTCACTTCCTCTGGGGAAACTCCCTTCCCCAGGACTTGCTCCTGGAGCATAGGGACCTCGGCTCAGCCGCTCTGGGTCCAGTGGCCAGCTCACTCCAGGCACTTAGCCGTGCTGTTTGTGTTGTGCGTTTCCCTCCCACCAGGAACATCTTAGGGGAAGGACAGACTGTGGGCTGCGGCCTCCGTTTTCTCAGGTTAAGAAGTGTGCACTCATCCCCCTTCTGCAAAGGGTTCTGAGCCTGTTGCTGGGGTGGCCGCAGTTTCTCTGCAACAGCATGGACGGTCTCCGGCACCGGGGGCCGTAGGAGATGTTGAACTCGGAGTCTGGATGCCTATGTGTGCGTACTGGCTTTGTGCTGGGAGAAGCAGGTGAGGCAAACACACCTGTACTTGAGGGCATCCATGCACGGACATGACTTTTACACAGCTGCCTTCCGCACCTGCGTTATTTCATGATTCCATCTCATTTTACAGAGATGGAAAGTCAGTCCTGGGAGGTTTAAGGGACTTACGGGCCCCGGGGGGCAGGGGTGTGTGTGTGGCTGTGCTGGCCCTTGATGGATGTCCCACTAACATCAGGACTTCTTTCCATAACTGTCCCCTTTATAGCTTAGGCCCAGGCTTCCTCCCTGGAGACAGGGGTGTAGGACAACCTCTACAATCCTGTCCAATCCTGACATTCTGTGTTCCTGTGGATGGTGCCACGTGCATTTTCTCTCTGAGACTGTGTCCTTAGCATTTGACCTTAGGACTGCATTGCCATGCTGTAGAGACAGAGAGAGAGAAAGAGAGAGAGCAAGGGGAAGAGCCACAGGATGACCGACACCTTCAGAGCGTGGGGTCATAGAGTGAGAAGGGGTTTGGCTTGGAGCCAGGCCAAAAAGCAGGATGAAATCTTCCATCTTCCATTTATTAGTCCTGAGACTTTGATCAAATTCTTATACATCTTTGAGCCTCTGCTTCCTCTCCTGAGATGTCAAATAAGGGCAGTGATACTGACTTCGCAGGTGGGTGGTTGGGAAGGTCATATGAAATGGCTTTAAAGACAGCCTTACTACCTATAGGCGGGTAATGGTACTTATTAAGAGCTGGTTTTCTTTCCTCACTTTTGTCTGCTGGCTACAAATATCCAGCCTGTTGTCCAACAGAAAGATTTGCTTATTTTCAGGGGGTCAGGACAGTATTGGCCATATCTACTGAACAGGGGCTAAGGACCACAGGCATACCTATCCATTGCACTGTGCCCAGAGGCAAAGAATAAATCTGTATGGTTTGCTGGGGGTTACAAGTGGCTGGACATAACAAGAAGTGCCCCTGCCTTTGAAAAATAATTTTAGGGACCCTTGTTTACCTTAGATCATATAAATTATGCACATTTCCCCATAGTATATCCATATTTACTCTGATATTAAAGCAGTGCTTAAAACAGTAACTGGCCTACAACCAATGCTCAATAAATATTTGTTGAACACATAAATTGATTTCTGAATGAAAACCAATGTTTTAAAGTGTTTGCCATCAGGTAAAATTGATGTTCCGGGAAGATGTGTCATACTCAACGGGCCTCCAGAACCTGCTACATAACCCTGCACCCCCAAGCCAGGGAAGATAACCCACAGAGGTTGGTCCCTTTATTCTAGAGTTGGGACATCTAGATCCACATCTGTGAAGGAATGAAATCCAGACCTCCTGATTCCCACCCCGGGCTTATACCACGCAAACGCACTGCTTTGTCCTCAAGTTTCAAGATCATCCGGTCTTTTAGCTTCTCTACATCATGTGCTCGTTTGGTTCCTCCACACACAATACTTAGCGGCTAGAGTTACACTTCGCTGGGGCTGAACTTGCTGGGGCCATGTTTCACAATTCTGACAAATGTTTTATGTTTGTTTTCAGAATCCTCAATATGAACTGCTTGAATAGGCCTACTTGTCAAATAATCTATTTTTTGGTTATTTCTTCCATTTTTGTCTCAAGAATATTTAAGTAAGAAGGATCTGGGGCTTGTGAGAAAAATTCCAAATCTGGCCTTATTTCTAAAGAGAGGAAACTGAAGTCTGGAGTAAAGAAAACTCAGCCGGAGGTAGCACCTCAGATGAAAATGTGAGTTCTCTAATTTTGCTTCTTTCAGGGGCCTCTGCTCCCCCGCCACCCACCCAGAACCCTTCCTCTGCCCAACATTTCCCGGACTGTCAGAACTAGTTTCCTGTCAGTTGCATCTTCCTAAACATAGAATACACCCCAGTGCAGTGTCCCTGACAAAGCAGTGTGTTATGGTGATGCAACAGCCCAAGGTGTCAAAATAATTAGGTAATTAAAGCCGGGGAGGGTCAGGGTTTCTTCTGGCTGGAAAGACAAACACTCACACAATGAAAATAGCTAAACAAGGAAGCCAGTTTCACATTCCCTTGTGTCTCCTTTGCCCCTCGGCTCTGATCCCAAAGTCCCATAGCTATAATGGATCTCCTCAGGGCACTGGACGAAGAACCCACCTGACTTAGAAGGAGGGGCAAGTTTGAACAGCAAAGAATAGAACGTTTTCAAGGTTTCAACACACCCCTTGTTTTTGTCTTCCCTGTTTGTTTTCGCACCAGCCCCACCCTAAGCTCCTGTTGGTGCAATGGCCCAGATCATGGCTCAATGCCATGGATGGGACATTGCTCAAAGGGGGCTGTGGGTGCTGAGAGCAAAGTCTCCTCCCAGGAAACCAAGCCCTCAAGGTCACCTTCCCTTGGCTTTTATTTGTTCGTTCATTCAACACTCAACACTCACTAAGAGCCTGCTATATCTTAGGAATGGTGCTTAGAACACGGGATGGGGGTGGAGAGAATGAAGACATCAATAGGACACGGCCTCTGTCACCCAGAAGCTCACTGTCTAGTGGACATATGGGCAAATATCCTAGTCTTTTGTGATGATGGATGGGGCTCTGACTCAGGTCAGAATGAAGTTCTAGAGGCCTCAGAGGAGGGTGTAACCAACTTCCTGTGGGGTTCTAGGAACAAGTGACCAAGGAGGTGATCTTTAAATTATAACCTGACAGATGTGCAATGTTTCTCCAGACAGGTGAGAGGAAACAGGGCCTTCTAGGCCAAGGAGCAGTGCATTCAAAAGCAGGAAAGGCAAAAGAACATAGAGCTCATGGAGACTGAAGTTGGTGCTGTACTGGGGTCAGTGGGGATGGAAGGGAGATCATTGAATAAGTTGGTTGGGGCAAGACTGGGAATGTTCTCGACAAGATGCCAAGGAGTGCGGCCTGTCTGGAAGGTGCCCATGGTGAGTTCTGGACAGAGTATAGAGGTGAGCAGACCCATGCCTAGATGGCAGCAACTCTCACCCACGCACCTGCCTGTAAGGGATCCACACTCGTAGGTTTTAACTCGGCAGCCTTCAGGTCTCTCCTCAGCCTGAAAGGAAGGCAGTTTCAGCACCAGGCTCTTGGCTTCTCCTTGATGACTGACCCCAGGGAGCCAAGGGTCTCCTCCTCTGCCACCCCCACCCCCATAGCTCAGCCAGCTGTCCACATCAAGAGAGACTGTGGAGGGGTTAGGCAAAGAGTGTTGGCTTCAGATAGTCCTGGTTTTGAACCTTGGCTCTACCTCGTATCACCTCTGTGGTCTTGAGCAAGTGACTTCCCTCTCCTAAGGCCTCAGTTTTCCCTTTGTAAAATGGGCTTGAAGAACAATAATGCCTTCCTCCCTGGTCTTCCTTGCAGAGCACCTGATTTGTAGCACATGGAAATGCTTCATCAATTGTGTATGCTGTAGGCCTGTCCAGCTGGCTTTCCCTAGGCCTGTCACCTAACACCCATGTGACTCTGGACAGTGTGGCTTTGAGGCCCAGGCCAGAGGGTCCTTGACTTTACCTTGGAGGATGGACAACGATGCAGACCATAAACACGAGAACAAATAAATCTGATAAAGAAAACATGGATACTTCTGTCTTTCAGGATCCGGTTCTCAGAGGGGGCACAGCAAGACTCATAACCAAAAATGTCCATTCTTGTGACAAACACCACGTAGATCCCCAGATCTTCAGATCTTCTGTCCCGTGTCCTTAAAACAAAGGGCAA
The DNA here is from genome assembly GCF_002007445.2 of Ailuropoda melanoleuca. Classification (NCBI taxonomy): domain Eukaryota; kingdom Metazoa; phylum Chordata; class Mammalia; order Carnivora; family Ursidae; genus Ailuropoda; species Ailuropoda melanoleuca. The sequence goes on from NC_048218.1 coordinate 76,673,880, forward strand.
CTGTGTCTGGATGTTGTGTAAGTTTGGGGTCGTCCCACTACAGACTTTGCAGGTGAATACCGCTTTGGATAAGAGGGAGGGTTTGAATCGTTACAGCACTCAGGTAAGAGAAATTAATTCATCAACTTGCTGAATCTCTTCCTCTCCGATAGCATAAGTGTAATGGATTCTAGCTAAGAAAGTAGTCCTTAATGTCCATGTACTTGCTGCTTTTTATGCCCTAATTCAGGACTCCGGGGATAGTCCTCAATCAGCAATTCATATTACTCTTCGATTTGTATATATGTAGTTGAGACATAATCTATATGACAAGTGTGATACAGATGCATAACATTTTCAACTAAATAGGCCTTAAAAGCTGGCATAAATCGTTTTAGTTTTTGAGCAAATAAGATTTAATTAAAATTTTTAAAAAGTAAATTTAAAAATGACCTTTACTTAAATAATTTTTATTTAAAATATTGATATGTTAGTTATAACTTCCTTGGAGTTTCTTTTTACATTTTAATTAATTATTTTTGATATTTAACATATTTTGGAAGAAATATTTTTGAAAGTGTATATGGAAAGTAGTTTTAATTTTAAAATTCTTTACATTTACTTTTATTTACTGTTTTAATGAAAACATATTCAAATTTTATGTATTTGGAATGCAAATGAACAATTTGCTTTAGAATTCCTTAGATCAGTGCTGTCCAGTACAATCTCCTGCTGTGATGGAAATGTTCCACTCGTGCTACTAAAATTGTAGTCACTAGACACATGTGGCTATTGAGCGTGCGAAATGTGGTTAGTACAACTGAGGAATTTTAACATTAATTTTATTTGTGTTACATTTTAATCTATTTAAATTCAAATAGCCACATGTGACTAGTGGCTATTACATTGGACATCACATTTTTATTTCTTATTTATAATAATTTTTATTATATTATGTTAGTCACCATACAGTACATCCCTAGTTTTTATGTAAAGTTCCATGATTCATTACTTGTGTATAACACCCAGTGCACCATGCAAAACAGAAGGGCGAATGAACCATGAGAGACTATGGACTCTGGAAACAAACTGAGGGCACGTATTGCATGGACATCACATTTTTAGATCATTGAGAATGGAAATGAAAATAAATCTAGATGATGATAGAAAAGGCATGGCAAGATCTAAGAAAATAAAGCTTGAAGAGAATGAGAAAGAAAGAGGTGATCTGCCTAATTCTTCCAGATAGAAATAATGCAAGTGAACAAATCGATTTGCGCACAGCAACGCCTCTATATGATTATGTGAACTGCAAGGAAAAGCTGGAAAAACAATCAATAAGATAAAACAAAGACAGAACAAAAAATGCTTGTACGTTAGTATGAAGAACCATAATGATGGTTCTCGTGGCACAAATGTAGCAGTCTTTTCAAGAAAATTTCTTTATCTAGGAGAAATTATTTGGAATGAGGTATTGGAATGTCCCAAACATGGAGGCAGATAAAAAGTAACAGAATGAATTTTTATTATTTGGATGACAATTTCAATATGAGACTATTAACTAAATGGGCACGGGGCGCCTGGGGGGCTCAGTTGGTTAAGCATCTGCCTTCGACTCAGGGCATGATCCCAGGGTCCTGGAATTGAGCCCCAGATTGGGCTCCCTGCTCAGAGGGGAGCTTGCTTCTCCCTATCTCTTTCCCCCTGCTAGTGCTCTCTCTTTCTCACTCACTCTTTCTCTCAAATAAATAAATAAAATCTTTAAAAAAAAATGGGTAATAAAGTGCAAAAAAAAATGTAAAATTTTAAAAAGCAAATATTGCCCAGTACAACTAGATTGCTCCAAGGCATATTGGGCAATGACTATTTATGTCATTGAACTATACTAGATAGGAAAACAAGGATGTCAAAATTAATTTCATTGTTTTTATATCTCTTCTGAGAAAGAACAGGTTTTGATTTAAGTTAAAAACTAAGAAAGCAATTTTCAGCTTTTGGCTTTTATTTAAAAGATTGCCACTTGTATGCCTTCTTTAGACATATAGAAATAAAATTAATTTTGGAGGAAAATAAAATTAATTTTGAATTCACCCTATCCCCTATTATTTGGTATGAATTATTGCTTGCTGTTAAAATTGTTAGCAAACTATTACAACAGAACAGATCAAAGCTTGACTTTTTCACTTTTAAAGGTATATTTATTTAAAGAAAATGTTCTTTCTAAATAGAAAACCACTGTGTCATTATGCAATATAAGCTATATTCCAATAAAATGTAGTCAAATCTTAAGAAAAAAATTAGGAGAGAGAGGATTCATATATAAATAATCCCAAAACTAACTACAGAATCCATTTTCTGGCTATGATAGATCAAGGCATGGTTTCTGTTAAAGAAAAATCACCATAAATGTAGCAATAAACTGCTATATTCATTTTTTGCTATAATACTCCAGCATTAAAAAAAATACTGGAGAAAAACTGAACTCTGAATGTCCGTGAAAATTGTGATGTAGGGAATAGAGATGTATAATTGCTTTCTGTGATATTGATACTGTATAATATACGATCCATAAAAATGCTAAAAAGTAGTATGTAAGACTTATTGGTTCGTTTTTAATCTATGTTCTGCTTCAATAATTTTATTAACAATTCCAGATGTTGCTATCTGACACAAGGGGCCAAATGAGCTAATCTGGTGGAAAGACCTAGAATTTCTTTCTGAGAGCTAGAAAAATAGGATTCCTGAAAGACACATATCCAGGTCTTTAAGGGTAGGGAAAGAGCATTTTTGGGTTTTATCATGATGATTTGCTTTTTACTGTTGACTTTGATACTTACTAAGAACCCAGACGGCTACACTTCTGTGAGCTCAAAGAAGTCTGGGTTGTCCAACTGCTACAATGCTCTGCAGGGCTAACTCCCAGAACTGATCGACAAGGAGACCTACCTGGGAAAGAGAGGCAGTGACTGGGTGTCTAGCAAACATTTGAAAACAAGACCAGAACTTTTTCCCACTTGGATTCCTTAAACACGGTCTTCCTGATTTTTAAGCCCTCATTCATTTTAAGGGCATTAATTGTGCACATGACAATCTTTCCACTCCACACACACACACACACACACGCATCATTGTGCATGAGACATGTGACACATGAGAGAGCTCATGAGGTCTATCTTTCAAGGGAAAATTATATTTATATCCATATCTGTATCCATCTCCAACTCCATATTCATATCTATAGCTACATGTCCCGAGTCTTTCTGATTTTCAAGTACGTAATTTCAAACTTATTACCAGTGAAAGAAAGCTAAACTGGACCTGTATTTGAAAACCAGGGTAAGAAAAGGAGCATATCTAATGTTTAGCTTCTCTGACATGACTGTTCGGTGCAACACACCTTTTGTTAAGGTGTTTTTCTTTTAAGCATCTGATTAACATAAATTTTTTATATTATACAAAAACGTAATACCATGATTATGGAAATAAAAAGCCACCCACAAGCTTACTATCTTTAAAATCATCTATTTTCATTTTTTTCTTTCTTTTCCAAAAAAGCATATTTTTTCACAGTGTTAGACAGGCAACACAAATATAATTTTGCGTTCTAAACTTTTCCGTAAGGATCGCACAATGAACCATTCCAATGTGGTCTTTCGAATGACCTACTTGAATGGCTTCAAAATATGACTTTAGTGATTACATTGTCATTTATATCAGCATTCCAAAATTATTATGGGAAATTTACATTATTTTCAGTTCACGTCTATTAGCAATAATACCTCTTTGGCCACTTTTCTGCCATCCCTTTCCTAGTCTTGGATTATTTTCTTAAAATAAAGCTCCAATAGTGGAATTGTTGGGTCAAAAGAGATAGGAACTTGATGAAATCGTTGGTTGTTACCCTCCTTTAATTTATTTATAAACACAGTCTCCTCCCTCATTTAAGCAAACTAACTTACCAGTTTACCAACTCACTAATTAACTAGCTCAGTGTCCTAGTTTCTTGGTTTGTTTCTGTTCACATCCAACTGGTTCACAAAATCCCTTGAATTTGCTCCTTCCTGACCATGAACGTCTGGTTCACACATATTCTTTACACAAATAAGTTGCAGTGATAACTTTTTGCCCCGAAGCTTGATCACTTCAGTGATCTATTGTCTGGCTTCAAGGAATTCCCCATCTGCAAAAGTGTCCATGAGACACAGTTTCAGTGATTGCGAAAGAAGCATACTGATAACCCAGGTAAAGGCTGGGCTCCTGGCCATCTGCTCTTTCTATCTCTTTCCAATTACGTCTCTGCCAAGGCATTTTGGGCTCAGCCATCAGCCTGTCCCACCAGCTCTTGCCAAAGTGCAGGCATCCATGTGAATGTGGACATGGGCAGTTATCATATACCCACTCCACCTTGAACTGGCCTAGATCCCATAAGGGACCTATTGGACACTCAGATGTAATCTTTACCCTCAAGAACTCTCTAGGCTGAAGAGATAAGATACATATGCTCTAAGAATATAGCTGAGAGTCTATGATTCCATAGAGGTTCAGAAGCGATGGATAACATCATGAGCCCTAAGCTCTGGCTAGAAGGACAGACAGGAATAAAAAAGGCAGAAAGAGTGAGGAGGGCATTCAGTTTGGAGGCATTCATTTTTCATCATCCAATCAATAAGCAGCTACCACATTCCAGGCTCTGAGCTAGGTTCTAGGCACACACAGAGGAGTTAGGTGGCATCCCAGTTCTTTAGGAGATGACAGTCCTGTGGGAGAGATGCTCATAAGAAGATCATCACCTTATGGCATAATGCACGCTGTCACAGGGGAATTGACAAAGTGATGTTAATGCAATGGTCAGATCTGCCTGTGAAAGACCAAATGTCCAATGGAACAGCAAAGTTCCCTCCAGACCAAAGGGATCGGGACTATTTTATGAACGTGAACCAAATGGGGAGGTAGCGGTGGTAGAGGAGAAAGAAGACTCTGCTTTCAGCCTGAGACCGGGGTTTGCACCTGACTCTACTACCTCCAAGCTCTGTGATTAGCATCAGGTTCCTCCAAGTCTCTGAGGCTCGGTTTTGTCACACGTAAAACAAGGATCCTAGTACTTCTGCAGGAACTGCTGGGAGATTGAAAGAGAAGGGAGGTGATAAAGGGCCAAGTAAAAGAATGTATTCTTATCATCACCCTTATTGATGTCATCACATATGAAAGCACTTTGGGAATTCTCTGGCCCAGTACAAAGAAGCAAAGTTATTGGTGTGATAACTAAATTATTCCCACAATTACCTGGCCTTGTCTCCCAGCTCTTAGATCTGGAAACAAAAGGGCATGATTACAAAGGAGCGGGCTTTGGTCCTGCTACCCACCCCATCGTTTTTCTTCCCGTAGATCCCACCCTGTGAGGCCTCGGAATGTTCGCTTTGCATCTGTAAGTCCTCCTGGACACGATTATTAGCCTTTCTTTTCTCTAAGGAAATTAAATCCCATAGTGTCCACTAAACGTAAGGATGTTTAAAGTGCATGGAGGGTTGGCCACACGCCCGGAGTTCACCTACTCACCTAGACATTACTGCTCAGGCCATTTATTTTATAATTTCCCACAAGAAACTGTGGCAATAGCCAGAGATGACAGAAGTGACAGATGAGTCAAGGAGAGAGGTTGACTCAGAGGCAACCATCTCAGCCCCCCCCAACTGGCATCGCTGTGCTTGCTGGCTTCCATAGAGATTCATACTTTTGTTTGAATATTGCTTTAAGGAGATTAAAGGATCTGTATTCCTGGAAGCCTCCTTCCCTGTTTCTTCCCTGGAGCCCTTCAGATCATGCTCCAATTCATTCCTTTGTAATGAGAAGAACTCACATGCCTTGGGAATTTATCCTATGCCGGGGATTGTCTTGTCTTTTACGCTCATTATCTTATTTACTCCTCAACACCACTGCAAGGGTACACTGGTTACGCCTGCTTCCCAGATGAGGAAACAGCCATAAAGAAAGGTGAGCTAAGGTGAGTCCAGGAATGACGAGCAGAGCTGGACATGGGTTGTCTAACTCCAGAGCTCATGCCCCTGACGATTCTGGGATTCCGTCTCCTTGGGATAGGAAAGCCTGGAACCTCCATGACAAGCTCAGTCACCTTAACTGTGAGTCAAGGCTGAAGACTGGCTTAGGACTGGCTTCTCATAAAGCAGGAACTATGGAGAAGTGGATCTTAGCTGATGGATGGTCTAGGCAGTCCTCTTCCTGTGCAGGGAACATGTCCTACATAGGTCCTGCTGCTCTGAGAAAAGAGAAAAGAGAAAAGAGAAGAACAGTGAGAAGCAGAGAAAAGAGAACCACATTCTTGGAAGAGGAGGAACCAAGTTGTTTAATGACTCCCTTCAGACTCCACCTCCCTGCATTTCTTGCACAACACTTTCTTTCCTTGAGAAAATGCGGTGGAGTTTATCACCCTGAACACGGCTTGGATCATACTTCCCCCTACTTAAGAGCCTCCAGTAATGGTTTCCCATGGCCACAATCAGCAAGCCTCCAAACTTTTTTTAAGCCTACTGGTAAAAAAGATTTGGCTGTGCACCCAAATGGTTTTATAATATGTGTGTGTGCATGTGTGCAAAACCATGCCAATATATAATGCACATTATAAAAATAAAGCCAAACAAATTATAAAAGAAGAGATGCATATAAAATAAAGAATACAATGTATGCTAATCTTCATAACGTCATACTATCTTTCCTACCATCACAAGACACCATCGACACTCCAGGCAGAGTTCATCATTAATAATAGTGAACGTGAACTCATATTTCAAGTACTTTTCCTGAGAATTTTGATTTTTTTTTTTTTTTTTGGCCTACTGCTTGCTGTATCTGATTAGGTCATCATTGGCTTTAACCCCTGAAATGTGGCCAGTGGAACGCCAGGAATAGGAGAAAAGTCAGCTCTGCCATTTTCTTGTTGTTTGCTTGGTTCTTTGCAGGAATTTTTAAAAACCATTGTCCATTTTGTCAGGGTTTATTTAGTTAAATCTAGGTGAGGAATCCATAAAGTAAAGAAACCAGCTAAATGAAAACATCAGTACGAATACCTCCTGGGCTTTCCAGGACATAGAATCCCCACCCATCCCTCAGAATGAATTTAGCTGGAGATGTGACGTGAAGTCATTTGATGTGGAGAACCAGCAAGGGTCCCATTATCAATCTATATAAGAAATAATAGAACTTTTAAACTTATTTTATGTAAATAAAAGTAAATATGAATGAAGATTTCAGTATGATTTGCACACTCGCCTGGAAGCATGCACACCTCATTGGGAAACCCCTTATCTACCAAGATCAGATTCTTTAGCCTTCCACGATTGCTCATCTACTCCAGCCATCACCAATCCCTCCCACCCGTTGCTAGGACTCCTCCCTCAGTGCATGGTACATATGGCTGGTCATCTTTCTTTGAAAACTCTCTTTCCCCAGGCCTTTGCTCTGACTGGTCCCTCTGTTTGGAGCACCTTGTTTTCCATTACAATCTTTCAAAATTTTACTCCTCCATAGAGGCTCACCTCAGCCTCCACCTCCTGTGTGAAATAATAACAATATCAACTAACATTTTTTGACCTCTTACTACATGCTGGACAATGTAGTATCTCATTTAACATTCACAACAATTCCAGGAGACGGATGCTATTATGAGACAGCTCAGAGACCACACAGCTAGGAAATGAGGGAGCCAGGAACCAAACCCATGAGGACTCCAGATCCCCACACTCTTTCACTGTATGTGTGCTTTAATTTCATTTGACTTGTTCAAACAGGTAAACCTAACACGAAACTCTCCCCCTCTTCCTACTCGTGGGGAGATGGAATTAGTCTCTTACTCTTCAAGTTTCCACAGCAACTTGTTTGCAAGTATCACAAAGGATTACTTCACCCCGCCATATAGTGCTGTTACGTGTGCATACCTCTCCTATCCCCAGATGCATCGTGAGCTGTTTGGCCAAGGGACCACGTTCGATCCTTCACAGCACATAGCAGAGACATAGTAAACACAGTCATGGAATGAATGAATGAATGAATGAATGAATGAATGAATGAATAGGTGAATGTAAGAACAAATGCGTGGGTGAAAAACAAACAAACAGAGGTCTCAGGTTGGGTACAATTCCTTTAGGCTGTAACTTGACATTCTCCTAGTGACCTGACATACAAACTGTAAAGATGTATGAGTGTAGGACTATAATATATGACAAAGATTTCAAAATGGAAGACAAGAGTTCTATTTCCTGACATTTGTAGATGCATTTCAGAGTTATGTTGTATTCTTTAATATATATGGACTGGATGATAAAGACTCAAACTTGTGTTTATGTAATCCAACTTTCCAAACAACCAAATGCAGTAAAAAACTGTCACCTTACAAAGTAGCACTTGATATCTTGGACTACTGGAAAAGGATTTATTGGGCAGATCATTCTAAAGGTGACAATAGTTAATGAAGTTTACAGAAGAAACTTGAGCTCATTTAATCCTGAAAATAATGTGTGTGTGTGTGCACGCACACACACACACACACACCTGTGCACACACACATGCACACCTTTCCCCACAGTTTAGGAATTTGTCTTTCTCCATCTTACTGACTCATAAGAGTGACATGACTTGCTCAATAATCATGTAATCAAGCAGTGACAGAGCCCATCCCCAAACCCAGGCTTTTGGACTCAAATCCCTTAATCTTTTCCCACTCTGTTCCTGAAATGCACCCTAGAATGTCCAACGTTTGAACTATCAGAAACTCTTTGCCATGGGCATAGAATAAATCATCTACTTTTGAGTGTTTTTTTTTGAAATGCCGTTCTGCGTGAGTCTGCAGTCTTGAGGATCGTGCATGGCAGGGAGGGACTAGTGGCTTCTAATCCCTAGATGACTAAACAGAAGCCCAGTCCATCTGTGATAAATATTCCTTCCAAGGGCCACAGGTGTCCACGGCAGAGCAAGCGCCTTTCTTTTCCGCCTCAGTGCAGAACCCATCATAGAAGCATTTCATCCTCCACTCAGTCAATTAATCCATCCTTCCTTTTTAAATTTTCTTATTAACGTTTGACTGTGTGCTTATGAGGAGGGGCAAGAAATAGCTCTCTGACTGATAAGATGCATAGTAAAATGGACTGGCCACCAGGCACCCAGTGGAGTCACAGATGTGAATCATAGATACGAGGGAGGGCCTCATTCCTAGTCCTCAAAGGCTGGAGGAGACAAAGGCAGAGCCCAACACCTCAGTGTCACCTTTTCCACTTCCCTGAACATGGCATCCACTCGACAACGATGGCTTCTTGAAGGATAGGCCATGGAAGCCATCCTCAGGTTCATCATGTATATGAAAAGTATGGAAATGGAGGTAGAAACTAGATACCCTTTGGGGGTATCCCTAGAGGACAGGACTAGAGGCAAGGAGTGAAATTAAAAGCAACCAGCTTTCGGGATACCCAGTTGGCTCAGTCGGTTATGCATCTGCCTTCGGCTTGGCTCATGATCCCTGCTCAGGGGGAGTCTGCTTCTCCCTCTGCCTCTCCTCCGGCTTGTTCTCTCTCTCTCTTTCACTCACTCTCTCTTAAATAAATAATTAAATCTTTAAAAAAAATGCAACCAGCTTTCTACTCATCCTTCTAACAGAGATGGATAGCAGAGAAATGGAATAGTGAGCTTGCTGTCATAGGAAGCATTCAAGCAGAGGCTGGGCCATCCTTCCTTGAGAGCAGTGTAGAGAGCATATATTTAGAGAGTGGAGGGTTTGGCTAGATCACTGCTAAAATACCTTCCAGCAATGGCATTTTGTGTTCCTCCAAATATTCCACACTTGAATGCCTTGGGAGATGGGTTCAGACAAACCTCATCTGTTCCGTAATACTTGGCCACAGTACAATGCCTGCTGCCTGGTCACAAAGCATTTCATAGACAGCTGTTACCACCTCTATTTCAGAAATGTGGTGAAAAGGGAATTCAGAGACAGGTGAGGGGCCTGCCACCACGTGAGCAGGTGGGAAGAGGCCCCCAGTTCCAGAGCTGCCCAGTTCCTGAGCCTACACACTTCTCATCTTAACTCAGTGATTTGAAACCACATGCAGTAATCCCACCACCCCGGGAATGCTTTGTTTATCCCTCCTAGGTTATAAAATCATACAGTCTCGGTGTTTAAATAGTCTTTGAACTTATGGATTTTACAGGAAAGTAATGTTTCCCACTGACTCCATTTGAGAACTAGAAAATGCAATGAGCCCCATCGAATCCTAGGGAATTCTGTCTGGGCTCAGGGGTAAATCGGGCAAAAGTCACAGCCAAGTCTCCTGCCAGCTTCTCCCAGGGAAGCACGGGGCCAGTCTTTACAGAGCGAAAAGGCTGAGTTCCAGGAGTGGGAAATGTAATACCGTTTGTGAAGGTTGCAAGCATTTGGAGCTATAAGAAACAATAACGGTACAACTAGGAGTAATCTTTCTCTTGAAAGGTCTTTGTATGTCATAGACAGGGAAGCAGCAGGGCTTAGGAGAAAACCAGGAACTGGGAATCAGTAAACCGGGGCCACCACTGATTTGCTGTGTGACCTCTGGAGGACACACAACCTCCCCAAGTCTTGGCTTTCCTCACGAGGATGACGATTTCCACCCAGGATTGATTGGAGGACCAGATGAGATCGTGGAGATGAAGTGCGTTGTATCTGGTAATGTTGCTAACATGATCATGCCTGCTTTATGTGCTTTTTCAGAAGTGAGTAGATATTATAATTATTCTCTATTTCCAGAAGTGGAAACCAAAGCATGGTGAAGTGAAGGAACATGGGTCCCGTTCCGTAGTGCGAGGACCAAGAGAAGAGGTCTCCAGTGGTTGCCCACGGCATGGTACTTTCTCTCCTTCTGAGAACGACACCATTACATAACTGTCTGAGACAGTGCCTCAGACTGCAGAGATTCCCTTCTGCCCATCTGCGCCAGGCACACATATCCTGGCACGGAATCAGGAAGATGGCCACTTTCACATCAACTGGGCAGCCCCAATACCTACCTTTCTCCTCTCCACCTCCACTGTGCACCCCCTCTCTGCTACTGGGCAAAGCACGCACGCTCCGATACTACCTTACACCAGGGAAGTAATCTCTGGCCTCTGTCTGGTTCTCTGCCCTTAGAGAATGTCCCAGCCATCTACCCTTTCTGAGTCCTCAAAGCATTCTCCCTTCTGCTTCTCCACCAGTGTGGCCTCTTCTGTGAAGTTCTCTAATCATGGGCTTCCCCAACACCCACCCTCCCACTATCATCTTTACCTCAGAAAATGAAATAAAGAAATTCAAGTGACTCATCTGTCCACATAGCTGGAGGGGAGAAGCGGAAAGTGCAGAAGCCATCACAGAACGATGCCTATTTCTGCAGGCCTTTTGACTGCTTCCTATGATCCGCTGAGCTTCACGAAAGGGAAGATAAAAGAATCGGAGTGGTGCCATATTGTCTCCGAAAGCAGCCAGCGTGAACATGAAGTACCATTTCCACCTTCCCAAGACGCAGGGTGGCTCCCACCTCACGTGATCATACGGGGCTCCGCAGCTGGATGGGCAGCCTTGGGAGAGATGCCTACCTGGTCAGCACCACCGAGCCTCAGCCGCTCCCCCTGGCCAGGGGTTCCCCACACCTCAGTGCCACCCTCCCCAAGGCCTGCGACCTAACTCCACGTCAGCCCTCTGGACACACAGTGGTGTCTACTGGGGGCACTCATCAGGGAGCCAACAGGGGCTGCCTTCTCGGGACGCACAGCCCGCTGGCAGCACTGGGCTTGACAGACCCCAAACTCTGTACTCTTGAGCTGGCTGGAGGCCTGCCAGACCAGTGTGCATGATGAGGGAGAGTCAGTCAGAGTCAACCAGAGGGAGACTCAGCTTTAGTCCGCTGTACATACTGGGCATCCGCCTGAGACAGCATTAGGAAAACACAAAACACACAAGACAAAAACACAAAAACACACTGCAATTACTAACATAAATAGGGACTAGCCTTGAAAGCCCCCACTGGTCTAGCCCAGTGTTTCTCAAACTTGAGTGGACCTGAGATCTCCTAGAGGGCCAGATAAAACACGAATGGCTGGGCCCCTCCCCAGGGTTGCTGATTCAGAATTTTGGGGTGAGGCTGATGTTCTGTATTTCTAACAAACTCTCAGCAACCCTGATTTTGCTGTTTTGGGGGATGAACTTTAAGAACCATGATCTAGCCCAAATTTCCCTTTCAGAGCCAAGAGAGGTGATTCCTCCCAGGTGCCTTAGCCAGTTGGAGATGAACTAGAGTACTGCCCCAGTCTCTGACAGTCCCCACACTTCCTCTTCCAGGGCTTGTCCATCACACCCCGCATCTGCTCTGACACGACAGGGCCCTGGGCAGAGAAGGCCACTTGGATCTGGGCTCTCGAGCAGCTTTACCCCTAGGACATGATCAAAGGAGAGCATTCCTAACTCAGAGACCATGCTGAGCCTGCCTGTGTCCCCAGTTTGGGAAATTGCATCATGCCCCCAGCACATCAGGGTGGTAGCTTCCCCAGAATGCACTTCTCCGTGCCATCACTGAGGCTTCCACAATCACATTCCTGTATTCTGTCTCCCAACACATCCTTACTGAGAGTGGCTGGGTACAAGGCACTATCCTAACTTCTGAGATCCATAGATTTCTGAGGGAGAGGTTCTTCCCGGCCCTTAAGGACTTCACAGGGAGGAAAACCAAGCCTAATCAAGTTGTTACCTCGTGAAGGGCAAGAGGGGAGTGGCTCAGGTGAGTAAGGGAGAGGTGTAAGGAGGGTTTCATCAAGTAAGCAGGCACATGTTAGCAGACAAGGGATATGGGGTAGAGGAGACATGCTCAATGCAAGGATAAAATAGTAAGAAATGTTGATCGAATATCTACTGAACATCAAACGCTTTCCATACTTCTCTTATCTTCAGAACCATCCCTGCAAGAGGTGCCATTATAACATCCTCATTTATGGATCAGAAAACTAAAGCTCAGAGAGGTTATACAACTTACCCAAAGCCACACAGCTACTCACACTTAGGGTCTCTGACCCCAGAGCCTGATCTCTTAGGTACTGTGCCATCTTATCGCTCTCAGCAAGGAACGGGCAGCTTGCACTGGTCTGGAGGGCCACAGGTTTACCGAAGTCCTGGATTGATGTGTGTGTGTGTGGGGGGGGTGTAGTTGGAAAGATAGGCTGGAGCTTTGTTGAGGGGCTTGACTGCAGGTGGAGTCATTTGAACCTAACTCAGGAGACTGCCAGGGTCACTGAAGGGTTTAGCAGGAGAGAGACGCATGGCACAACAGTGTGGTAGGGAAATCCCTCTGATAGCAGTGGGCAGATTGGGTTGGAGAGGGGAGGCCCTGGTGATCAGAAGATCACACTGAAGGCCACTGCCGAATTTCAGAAGCAAGAACATGGGCACCTGGCTTGGAGCGGGGTGGCAGGCACAGAGGGAGACTCAGGGCAGGTGCTCTTCTCACCACTGTCATTGCAAATATTTCTTGACCCCTGGTGACATGCTTTACCCATATTAACTCATTTAATCCTAACAGGAGCTTTTGCATCAGATCCCTCTCCTATGACATTTCTTGGCCCTCCTATATCTCTATGGATGCATCCCCACGCCTGGCAGGGTTCCTGTTTGAGGGATCAAACCTGAAACTTCTTCCTTGAGTATATAGGTATTATGGGTTGAGACAATTTAGGATCAAGAAATCATGATCAGTCTCAGAACTTTTTATTCTCTTGATTTTACAGCCGGGAAAGCTGAGGCCTAGAGAGGACCATGACCTTGGCTTTGTCCCCTCTAGGACGCGACAGAGGCTGGACCAGAAGCAAGGAAGTCTTCCCTAGATTTCCACCCTGCTTCGGTTCTCCCGCTTCCTGGGGCCAGACCAGAGGCCTTGCAGCTGTGGTGGGTGCCAGGTGGCATCTCACTCACCAGGCTGGCGGGCGCCTGAGGACCCTGCGGTCAGCGCCAGTCTGGAAGCCCATCCCCCACACGGGCACTGCGGGCACAGGGCAGAGGGACTGAGTGAAGGCAGCACGTGTGGTGGAAGGGACAAGAATGCAGTGACTCAGGCCCACATTGGAGCATTGTTCTCAGCTGTCTGGGGGGCATCCCGGCCTGGACAAGGCAGCTGCTATCTTCACTTTGTTGGAGAGTCACTCTAGACCCAGGGAGTTGACACCGTAAGAGCAGAGGAGAGCGAGATGGGCTGCACCCAGGAGACACTGGGTGGAAGATACGGTGCCCACTGCAGAGTTAGAAAACAGCTCACTTCCCAGCCCTGCTCTGGCCCTTGCCACGGCTGTGATCTTGAACATGATCCCCCCTGAACCTGACGAGCCTCACCCCTCTCATCTGTTTATGGGTGCAACGTCTTGGAGATGTGCCAAGTGGCCAGTAGACTAATGCATTAAAAAAAAAAAAAAAAGCTTTTGCAAGCCTAGAGAATTCTACACATGTGTTTTAGTCTGTTCAGGCTGCTATAACAAAATACCACAGACTGGGGAGCTTATAAGGAACAAAATTGTATTTCTCACAGTTTTGGCAGCTGGGAAGTCCAAGATCAAAGTACCACCATGGTCGAGTTCCACTGAGAGCTCACTTTCTGGTTCACAGCTGATGCCTTCTCGCTGTGTCTTCCCATGGTGGAAGCCCAAGGTATCTCCCGGCAGCCTCCTTTGTAAGATCACTAAGCCCGTTCATGGGAACTTCTCCCTCATGACCTAACCACTTCCCAAAGGCCCCATCTCCCAAGAGCATCCCCTTGGGGGTTAGGATTTTGACATGAATTTTGATACTATTATCATTATTAATGCTAAGAGTGATATCCTTAAACATTCTTAAAGGAAACATGGTGACGAAATGTGAACTTGTCTCCATGAAGGGTATGTTGGAATCCTCTGTACTGTTTTTGTAACCCTTATGTAAATTTGAAATTACTTCAAAATAAAATGTTTAAAAAAAGAAAAGGAGTTAAGGAAATCCTCTTTAATTTAGCCAGCTTCGCCACGAAGCAGGCATACTTCAGTGAATCAGAGAGAACGGTCTCTGCCCTGTGGAGCTTATGTCCTAGCAGGTAGAAGCAAATATTACACACTGCAAGGAATGTGGAGTGTCTTTTGTGTTAGAAGGTGTTAAGTCTAAAGTCTAAGGTGTTAGAAGGTGTTAAGTCTAAAGGCGAAGTAGAATAGCAGAAGGGGAGTAAAAGTCCCAGGTTCGGGGCAGTGGGAGGGACTTGCTGACGTATCAATGGTCAAGGAAGTTCTTACGGAGAAGGTGAAATCTGAGCAGACTTGAAGGAGAGGAGGGGGTTAAAGAGCAGTTAGGTGGACATAGCATGTCAGGGGAGGGCAAGCGATTACTCTAGGAACAGCCAGGAGACCAGCCACGGTGATCTGCGGGGGCCGGGGAGGGTTAGAGGAGACAAGGTCAGAGCCAGGTCCTGCAGGGCCTGGTAGGCTATTTTGAGGATTGGGATTTCTCTGAGAGAAATGGACACCAAGGCAGGGATTTCAACAGAAGAGTGAAAGCATTCGATGTACCTTTCGAAAGGGTCATTCTCACTTTTGAGGTTTGAATATACTGAAAAGCTCCAGGGAAGAAGCAAGGAGACCAGGTAGAAGGTGACTGTGACCATCCAGGGAGGGACAGCTGCAGGCGGGGAGAGGTGAATAGATTCTGGATATGGATTTTAACGGTGGAGCCAACACAATTTCCTTAAGCCACATGCAATCTCTAGGGCCCCTTCCAGCCCTAAATCCTTTGACTGCACTGGAATCCCTCAACACCTCCACGAACTTTCCCACCAAGCACGGGGACAGAGATAACTGTGCTCCTTTTTAAGATAAATCCAAATCCTCCCAATGGTTCTGTTTCTTGACATGAATATTAAGCCCATGTGGAAGCTGTGACTTCCATTCCATGGCCCAAGGTTTTTGGGGTGATGTTGACTCAGCCCTGTTCCATGCCCAAGTATAAATACAGCATGAGAGAAATAAGGAAGAAAAGGCTGTCTTTCCTTCCATGAGAAGAACTGCCGAGCCCAGAGGCCACCCCAGGGGGACAATAATGAGGCTAGAATTGTCAATGAAAGGGAAGTCTGCATAAGAAGGTAGATTCCCTCTGAAATGCCTGGGCCCCTGAGAACAAGCTCCCTTCTTGTCACTGTTTCTGACGAAGGCAAATGTGTATGATCCGTCCTCTGGACAATCCTGATAACTGGCTACCTGCTTCCCCTGACCCAGGGTGCCCTCCCTCAAACCTTCCCTCTGCATTGCCACCAGACATGCAGTCCCCAAGCACAGGGAGGATGGCATCGTCTTGCTCTTGACCTGTTCTCGCACACCAGTATCTACGCCAGGCCAGAGTTTTAAGAAGGACTTTCCTCCTAAGAAAACCACCCCTGCTCTCCCAGTTGCCCCAGGCGGTGATAGAAGACATCCAGTTGGGGCAGGAGACTGAATTCAATTTTGAGTCACTGCATTCTCTTGACCTCAATTCCACCTGAGCGATGCAGCCTTCTTCACTTCCTGCCCTAATTGCTGTGCAGTGTTACTGTGGGCTGTTAAACAGCTCCCACCTTCCACCCCAGACCTGGATGCCATCCAAGGGCAGGTAAAAATATTCCTCCCTTCACATAAATTGTCAGAGTCTGGAAGAAACCTGCTCAAGAAATAAATAGCATCACTGTGGTCCATTCAGTGATTTTGGCCTATCCCCACCCAGTACCTTGCTCTTTGGAATTGGTCACCTTGTTGGTTGTTCTTCCTTCAACTGCCCCTTTCTTGACTTCATTTTCAAAGTCTCGGGCTGAGAGTTTTGGTCTAGAATCATGGAGGAGCATAAAACATTTCCAATGGAGGGAACTCAAAAGCCACCTTTTTTTTTTTTCCTAAGCAGTAAAACCTCCTCCCTTTTATCCCCTAAACACACCTGACCTAGATTCCCAATATATACAGTATGTAAAGGCAAAGTGCCTTTGGTTGAAGAGGAAATGGGGCCCTAGTCTGCTTGCCCTCCTCCCCACCCCAGTGGTGCAGAGGCCAAGCTGCCACACCCGTTAGCCCCTAATTTGTTCATTTTCAATTTAGAAATGATCGTTGTTGAGGCCTAGAGACTTATCTCAAATCATTCAGTGAATCAAAACAAGAGGACAGATTAGGACCCTGGTTCCTGATGTTCAGCTCAGATGCTTTAAGGACTCAGACATTATTAGGTCATCGGGTGCAAAGGACTCTGGGTCTTGACTTCGGAGTGCCAAGAGAGTTGTGGAGTAGCCGGCTGTAGTCACCCCACCAGCTCCCAGAGCCAAGGGCACACACCTCTCAGCTCCACTTTCAGTGAGTTCATGTCGAAAACTTGAAATTGGCCATGGTGGGAAATTGGCAAATACTATAAATTAGAGCTTCCCCTTTCCAGGAGAACTGATTAAACACCACAGGCTTGGGCGTAGGCAGTCTGGTTTACCAGGTCCTGAAATAGACCTTCTTGCAGAATGCGATTCTTGCTTCTTAGTCTTGAAAGATTTCAGGGAATAGTCCTGAAACGTGAGCGTGCAAGGAGAGATTTGGGATGGTCCCATCCAGGCGAGACCAACTGAAATGCCTAAAGCACCAGTCAGTAAAGTAAATGGGCCAAGTAAGCCCGTTGGGTGGCAGAAAACAGAGAATGATGAGGAACATGGTGGAAAACCCCACAACATTCGAATCAGCAACAACAGTTTCTGAGTGTATGAGCCAGGGCGGCCATACTCACAGAGGGTTCTAAACGGGGTGGCTCAAACAACTGGGCCTGGCAGAGTTGCTTTTTTTGAGGGTGTGAGGGAGGGATCTGTTCCAAGCATTCCTCCTTGGTTTGTAGATGGCTGTCTACAAGGTCACGTGGCATTCTCCCTGTATGCTTGTGTGTTTAAGATGGACACCAGTCATGTTGCATTAGAACCCATCCCAGCGATTCCATTTTAACTTGATTCTCTCTTTGAAAAGGCCCCATCTCCAAATAAGGTGACATTCTGAGATACAAAGGATTAGGACTTCACCACAAAAATTTTTGGGGAGGACACAACTGAATCCCTAACATACAAGCACGACCAAAACAAACCTGGGAATCACAGCCAGACTGCTGACTTTACCAAGGCTAGTCCATTTGCTAAATTTTGCAGGTGCGGAAACTAAAAGTCTCAGAGGGAAATAAGTAGCACTCCAAAGGTCATGGGGGGAGAAAGGCAGAGGCAGGCCTTCTGGTTTTGGCCAGGGGCTTTTTCTCTTCCATTTGTCTGCCTCCTCTGATTTGAGGTTGTTTCACCCATATGTGTATGTCCTTTCAGCAGCCTTGGAAATCTGGTAGGCAGCCTGAGCGTCAGGCCATATCTGGTGCCCATCTCCAAATGCCCCACAGCTCACAGCATGAGTGAAACACACAGCAGATTCTCAGAAAATCCGTGTGGAATGCCATCAACCTCTACTCTCTGTCCTTAGCTGAGGTTCTGCCTGCTCCTGGGCTCCCGGCTAATTCCTAGCCCCTGCAGCATGGGTTGGCCTCATATGCTTCGAGGCCTTTTTTTTTCCAGTAGTGCTTTCTTGCTATAGACCAACAAAGTGAGGCTAGAGAGAATGGGCAGCAGGACTTCAGGGTTCTCCCACTCTTGATAGCAACTACGAGAACAACTCAGAAAATGTGGTTCAAATCCCAGACGTACTGCATCAATCATCTACTCTACAGGGCGACTACTCACCTTCTCTGAGCCTCATTTTTCTTATCTGAAAATTGGGGGTCACTAATACTTAGCTCACTCAATAACTCATTTATTTGCTCTTTCAACCAGGCCATCTGTGTGGTTAGAACCTCCCCGTCCACTGGGCTCTTCGCTGTGAAAATCCATGGCCCCCATCCTCTTGAAGCTTGCCCTTGAATGAGGAAAGCAGAGTGCCCTCAGTGTTATAGTCTGCGATCATGTGTGCCAGAGTGAGCTCTGGAGACTGAGGCGATGTGCGGTGGGGAAAACAAAGGCAGGCTTGGGTCCAACCTGAATCTTGAAGGGGAAGATGTGTCCAGGTGAAGTGTAGAGTGAGAGAGGCAAGTGTCACTGAGGGAGCAGCAGGGATCCAGAAAAACATGCTGGGCTTAGGAGTCCTATGTCCAAAGACCTAGATGGGAGAGAGCATGGGGGGAGAATTAAGGAGGTAATGAGGCAGCGTATGGAGAAATTGCATCATGTAATGCCTGCCACAGGGTGGATACTCAGTAAGGGTCACTTGCTTTCTTCTTCTCACAGCATACCTACATATTTTATTTTCTCAAATCCCAGACCAAGAGATGCAGACACAAGATAAGAAAAACATACTTTAGGAATATGACTCGAAAGCTACTGGAATCCATGTTCTCGTTTACAGTATTTTAAATGAGGCATACTTATTTATTGGAAAGCCCGCATTATATTTTTTAGAAACACAGAAGAAAATTGTTGTCAATATATTTGTGTATGTGTATTTTTTTTTGTAAGAAACAATCACTCTTGCTTGTCCACATGAGGAATTTACTACTTGCTGCCTTGAGTGAACACGAATGTTATTGTTCTGTACCTTCAATTATCTTCATACACCTTTCACTCTTTGATCGTTCCAAGCTTTTCACTTCAGAATTCTTGGTCCAGCTGGTGACTGGGCTGCAGAAACTTTCTGAAGCATCAGATTGCAGGAAACCCACTCAGGGACTCAGTTAATGAAAACACGAATGAGAGCAACAATCTTAAAGATAGACACCAACCTGAGGGGTGATGGGGAGGAGGGTGGGAGTTGGGCATTAAGGAGGCCACTCGTTATGATGAGCACTGGGTGTTATATGTAAGAGATGAATCATTAAATTCTACACCTGAAACCAATTTTACCGTGTGTGTTAACCAACTAGAATTTAAATAAAAACTTGAAATTCAAAAAAAAAAAAAAAAGGAATGAGAGCCAAAACCTCCAAAAAAGCTCTAATGCATACGTGGTTTTCTTTTTTTTGGAAATTTTTTTGTAATGTATGTGCCCGTGGAAAATACATCCCCTCTCTTTTCCTTTCTTTTCTTAAATTAATTAACCAATTTAATAGTTAATAGAATTTTTAGAGAAAACTGTCTCTCAAGTCTTATCAATAATCATGTAATGAAAATCAAAATATTTCTATTCATAAAGAAAATCCCCTCTTCTCTAAGTGATTTTGGCTTATATTGCGCAAAATAATGTTACCGTCTTGACTGATTCATTGTCTGGTAACAGGATACCAGTGTGAATAGAGACAAGGGGAGGTAGAAAAACCAAGAAAGAATTTGATAGGCATTCAGTATTTTTCCAAGAGATGCACATCAGCACTGAGTATATTCCTTCCTCCTGCCCTCCCTCCCTTCCTTCCTTCCTTTCTTCCTTCCTTCCTCCCTTCCTTCCCTCTATACTTTTTTCAATAAAACATCTCACTGACAATTTCTATTTGTGCAGTACTTGCCAATTATAATGTGCATCACCATTTTTTTTTTGCTCCACACTATACCATAAGGAAGGTAGTTCTTATTTTTATCATCATTTTCACTTGCAGTGACATAAACTTGTCCAAGATTGTATAGGTTGTGTGTGACCGATTAAAAGATCACTCCAAATTCTGGCCTCTTTTTATCAGCCTAGGTTTCTTCTCCCATTATATCCACCCAGGCAAGCTCTGAGATCTCTTCCAGCTCTGACATTTGGGAGAATAAAAGCTTTATGAAGGTGAGACCTTGCCTGTGTGGTTCAACTTTCAATCTCCATCACTTAGCGCAGAGTTGGGGAAGTCCAAGGAGTTCAATAAATAATTTTTTAAATTAAATTGAGGTCCATGTCCTTTACCCCTTTTATAGACTCAAGAGTTAATGCTGAAGGGATTACTGGTTGAGTGATACTAAGCAGCCAGTGCCCAAGAAGGTGACAAACTAAACCCTATATGACATCAAGGATATACAGAGTTACATACAGCTGTGCTACAACAGCGAACACAGCACCCACCAGAGTGGAGAGATTTCTGTCTCATACAGACATCACCACTGCTGGTGATGTGGGGGTTGGGATGGGGAGACTGGCGGGACATCCCCTGGCTTCCATTCTTAGATCTTCCTTTCCCTAACAACATCATGATAGGATACTGGAGCTCTGAGGGTTTCCTATAATTTGGTCTGAAAAATTCACTGGGTTTTTCCGGCCTCGTGGTACTTCCTCATTAAAGCTTTAGCTTCTCAAATTGGTAAGCATTTAATTTCAGTTACAAAATTAGTGGCTTATTGGCATGACATATTAAACTGGTAATCTGCTAATGAACAACATATTATAATTTACACAGTATTTTCACGAGACAAGCATTTTATAGAGAAGGAAGGAAGGAAGGAAGATCAGTAGAGCTAAGTGTTTTGCCCCAGATCACACAACCAATAATTTATAACACCAGATTCAGGCCTTCTAACTCAACAGGCTCAAGTCATTCCATTATGACACTCCCACTGTGACACTGGTACTGTCTACCAAACAATCCATGAAAATCATGGGCTGGAAGGAATCAGGGACACCCACTTGCTCCTACTCAGGATATTTCCCATATTCATGATGGATTCTAAAAACATAGCCCACTCTATCCCAGTCCCCCTTCCCCAGTTCCTCCTTATTAGGTCTGCAGTGACGAGGGTTGGTGGTAGCAAGGTCTGTGAATTCCTAGGGTAGAGTCACAGGACTTCGCTTCTGAGTACCTTCCCTTCCGGTCACCTTTACGAGAATGTTCTCCAGACATGTACCCTCAGCATATAAAAAAATAAGTTCATCATATTCCCCCCAAACTTTCTCCTTCTTCTGTGGTCCTCAGCCCTGGTCATGGCATGCCCACCTTCCTAGATGCCTATATCGGTAACCCAGAAGTCATCCTAAGCTCATCTCCCTCACTTTCCTTACTCTACCCTCCAGTCCCTAAGATGGGTTGATTCTTCCTCTGAAATCTTTCTTCAGTCTGTGTCTACTTTCTGACCCTAATGCCACTTTTAAGTCCCCACCATGTCCCGCTGGGTTTCTGCAATAGTGTCCCAACTGTTCCCTCCACCGGCATCTCTATGAAATGAAGAGGGTGATGTCTGACTCTGCTCTGTATATCGTGAAAGGATGGGCCAATGTCGAATGCTCTACAACTCTTTCCAAGAACAGACAGTGGACAATGCCAATGTGTGGTTCTCTTCCCTTGCCAACTTCCTCCCCACCTTGCTCTGTTCACATTTTTCTTCAAAGAAACCACACTGCTGAACAACAGTTGGCCATTCTAAAGTAGGACTCTGCCCGGTCAGTAGAAAGTGGCATTCTGGCCTCCATCGGGGGCAAGATCATCGGCGACAGCACCCCAGAGGAGGCAGACATGACTCAAAACACATTACACTGCCTGCTGGGCAGGGACGGAGCTCCCCTAGGGCAGCTGTCTGCGAATGAACCCCAAACATTTGCCTTCCACCTTCCAAGGGAATGCGCAGTCTGCTCTCAATCTGTGTTTTTACCACTCTGTCCACAATTTCCTGCTCTCTGGGGATCTACTCCACAGCAGGAACCAGGTGAGGAGGAAGGAGCACCAGACATGAAGCCAGAAGGCCCCTAGCCACCACAGCTGACCCCCCTCACCCCTTATTTCCTCACCTGGTAAATAAGGATAGGGAGCCTCACCAAACTGACCTCCTGAGTCACAGTGAGAATTAAAAATCACATAACATATTGAAGTCAATGTGTGAGGGAGCTAGGGGAGACATTGGTTTTGGAGTCAGAAGAAACAGGATTTAAGTCCAAGCTATGCTAATCACTGTCAGATCTGGGCCCAGACAGTAAGCTTCTCTGAACCTCGGTATCTTCATCTATTGAATGTAACATCCTTCATGCAGGGCTCATGCAGGTGAAACAATGCCTAGGAATCGTAAAGCATGTACATGCATGGTGTGACAATATTATTCTAGTGCATATGGAGTGCTTTCTAGAGCGTTGTGTCATCCCAGGGTTCTTTTCACAGCCTAGCCCTGCATCTTGCTCTTCAGAGGTGCTCACTGGGAGTCTGCTGTCTGGGACTCCCTCACCTGCTGGGGAAAGCATGCCCCTGGGGGTGTGTGTGATGCAGAGCTGGAAACTCCCCGTGGAAGTGATCCTGGCTTGTCTGGAGTTGGCCTTTTGCTGTGGGTGGTCTGGTCAAAACAATAGTTAAGTATGAATCAGGCTCCAGCAATGGTGCAAGGACCACAAGACAAGGCAGGTCCTTCCAGGGTGGGAGCCCTTACCGAATGCCCAGGAGCATTTTGGGTGGGATTGGCTGGTTTTCTGTGAGTGTGTTTCACACGTGTGTTTGAGTGGTGTGTGCGTGTGTGTGCACGTGTATGCATGCGTGTGTGTGCACTTGAGTCGAGCAGACAGTAGCAGCCTGTCTTTGACCTGCTCAGAGTCTCCAGCCAACTCAGCCAGGCTTCGATGGAAGTAGGGAAGAGTAAGTAATGGGAGCACTGTTCTGGGCCCTGCTCTGTCTCTGCAGGGCTGGGCCTCAGTCACATCACTCTCCCCTCTGAGCCTCAGTTTCCCTTCCTGGAGAGCTCGAGCCGCCTCACTGAAGGCTGTGCAGGTCACAGCTGGTGGTAAGGAGCAGAAAGCCATCTGCGAAAGCAGGAGAGTCCCTGTCTTGCTGCAGGGATGCTGTAAGAAGAAGGATCCATTTCTGCTGGCGGCACCTGCCACAAAAGGTTTGCTTCCACAGCTCCTGGGGACTGTGCTTGCCGTGTCGTACTAGGACTCACTGAATATAAAAGGCAACGTGACCAGGACTCTTAATTGTTTGTGGATCAAAAGTAAATAAGTAGGGCCCTGTGGCCTAAAGACACTGTGAAGAAAACTGTGATTTAAAATTGCTAGGACTATAAAAAAATAAAAGAATGCTAAGGAGGTAAGCTTAACCTAGTAATGAGAATAAACCAGAAGAAAAGCTGCTAGGCCCCGGGCTCAGGATGTCTGTGTTTTTGCCGCTCTAGTGCTTATCGTCTGGCCTGTACGCTCCCTGAGGACCCAAGCATCTTTTGCTTAGAATTGCGTGTCACTGGCCTGGCACAGACTAGGAAGCCGTTTAAAAGTATGTACTTGTTGGCATATTGGCACCATGATACATTCACAATACATCATTGCGGGTTACAAAAGCAAGCAGTATGAACAATATGTATATATTTCCATAGAAAAAAAGCTGGAAAGGTATTAACATTGTTATATTTAACAGTCTTATCTTTGCATGATGTCATTACAAGTTACTTTAATTTTTTTCCTTTTTTATTTCTACTCTGTAAATTTCTACATGTAACACATATTACTTGTATAATTTTAAAGTTCAAAATGTACATATAAATGCATAACTATATTTTCAATACCTCGTTATGTTTGTTTTTTTAATTGCCTTTTGGATGATCACAGTAAACTGTAAAAGAGAGATGAGGGAAATAAAATGAAATTTCATATAAAAATAAAAATTTTGCAAAAACTGGCTTCTCGAAACAATAACGGAGGCTGCTTTGGTTCCCAGGCACTCACAGAGCACAGTTCAACATGCGATACGAACACACAGCAGGAATTAGGAAAGTCTTCATACTCTCCACCTGCTAATTGGGATCAAGCCGAAAACAACTCAAACACTCAAAATAGAGTCCTGGCTCACCAAACCTCAGGACATACACACTTTGGATCACTACAGCGCCTTAAAGATCTTTTACAGTTTTCAAATGTCAAGGGCACATTATAACATTCTATAGAAATGTTTATATGAAAGACAGCTAAGTTGTGTACGTTTACTTAGTTGTATTTCTGTGAAAACTCATTTTTTAAAGAAAGACCAAATTCAGACAATGTAAACATAGAACTAGGTCAGTCCCTTATTTTAAAGTATTGCTTAGTTTTATGATTTTTGGGAAAAAAAAGTGGAAATAGTGAATGATGGTCCACCAGTAGTTAAAATAATTTCTAAATGTCCTTGGAATTCCAGAAAATGATAAGCAAAAGATAATAAAGAAACACACGCTCATATACTATGCTGTTGTTAGGAACGTAAATAGACCCAAATTTCCTGAAGCAAGACTTGGAAATATATATGTCCAATTTTAAAAGTGTCATTGTCTTAGTTCTACCAATTCTATTTTAAGAATTTCTTCCAGAAAGAAACAGAGATCCAGAGACATTTATCTCACTATCATTGGTGATGTGAAAAAAAGTAAAAAGGAGTTACAAAATTGTCCAACAGGAAGAAATGAGTTGAAGGGCTATACTAGGAGAACAGAATAATCAGGCAAGCATTCAAAGCATCCCACGGAGGGGCGTTTGGGTGGCACACTTGGTGAAGCAATCGACTCTTGGACTCGGCTCTGGACGGATCTCAGGGTCCTGAGATCGAGCCCAGCTTGGGCTACCTCTGAGTGAGGAGTCTGCTTGAGTTTCTCTCTCCCTCTCCCTCTGCCCTTCCCCCTGCTTGCTCTCTCTCTCTCAAATAAATAAATAAATCTTAAAAAAAAAATCCTATGGAATTGTATTTAGTGTGAGGGGAAAAGGTTTCATTGGAACGTACAATTACTAGATTACCAAAGAGAACGTGCCATAGAATTACATTTATCTAAAAAAAGACCTTGAAGAATGCAAATCAAAACCTTGACAAAGGTTGTTTCTAGGTCATGGAATTATGGGTAGTCTTAATTCCTTTACATTTCTTTTAACATCTAAATTTTTGATAATTAACATATATTACTTTTAAGTTAACGACTATTCAAAATACATGGCAGGCAACATCGTGAGGCACTCTTCACTTTAGGTTCAGTTGAAGATAGAATTTGCCTCCTCCATATGCAAGTTGTTTTGACCACATCTGCAAACATACTCACTCCTCTTCCACTGCCCCCCGCCAACCATGATGTATAGAAACAATTCTCAGCGCAATCCTGGTTCCTGGCACTAAATGCACGTGCATACATGCATGCTCACGCGCACAGGCATGTACGCACACGCACACATGCACACCCACACGGGGCCGGTTGCACTTGGCAGGAGGAGCTGTGCCCAGGCCCCCAGAAGGCCCCCTCCAGCCCCAGCCAGCCTCACTCTCTGTGGGCCCTTAGGCAGGGTATGCCCCTTCTCTGCGCCTCAATGTCATCTAATAAAGAAGTGAACTGGACTAGCATATCTCCAGCAGCCCTCTGTGCCGGTGGTATTTTATTCCAGGGAAAAACCTAGATCAGAGGAAGATTTCTAAGGGGAAGGAAAAGAAATCTCCTTAGTGATTCTGTCCGCAACCTCTGGGCCTCTTTTCCTCTTTGGATTTGACACGGAAAAGGAGCTCTTGCGAAGCCCCAGTTTGCAGACTTGGGGATGTGACAGGGACTGTTTTGGAAAGCTAGCTCTCAGAAGAAATGGGAAGAATGAAAAGGATTTATAAGCACGGGCTAAAGCGTCAGGAAGGTTAGGACAAGCCGTGGGCTGGGCGACAGGATCTTACTTCCAGCAGGGCCCCAGGTGAGCACACTCTGGACCTGCGAGGCCGGGTGCCGTGGGGCTCAGTAAAGTCTGTGCAAGGAGGGGGGTTGCTGTGCTAGGGCTGGGGCGCTGGCTCTCGGCTGACTCCCCTGCTTCCGCGCTGGCCGGCTTGGCTCTAGGCCTCATCTCAAGTCCCTAGTATGCCATGAGAATGGGAAGGATCTCCCTTTCTAGAGCCTCAGGTCCCTCATCTGTGAAATGAAGTTTGGACTAGACCAATCCAGAAGTCCTCCCCCCAAGTCTGGTGCTGAATAAAAGCCTTGCATTTGACCATGATAAACCCTCTCGTGGTTTGGCTTATGCAGAATCGGCAGAGTACTGACACCGGACATGAACGATGCATTGCCGGGACCCTCCAAGTTGCAGAAAGCTTCCAGACCTTCACCTCCCTTCCTTCTGTGTCCTAGAAGAGTAATAGAGGCATTTGACGTAACTATTGTAGTAATTCATTTCTGCTCCTTACCATTTTCCCCACATATTTCTATTTTCTCTCCCTTTCTTTCCTACTTTCTTTATTTCTTCCTCTTCTTCTTTAATTTTTGGTGTGTCATACATACGATCCAGGTCGTAAACTTCCCTGCGTCTCTTCTGGATAGGGGACCGGGCAACACCCAATGTCATATGGAACAACAGCCTCTGCTGCCCGAGATGCTCTGATTTTAAATCCAGACTTGAATTTTTATTCTAGTTTGACATCTAGACATTGACAATCACGCTGAAAATTAAATATGGGTCCCAGTCCATGTTTACTACACGGACAAAGGAAGGTTTTGAGGTCACATTTTGTCGTTACATATAAAGAGTGAAGTGTTAAACACTAATTGCATGCCTGGCACCTGTGTGGGACTTCTTCCCTCCGGCCAGGCTCAGCCCTCCAGTCCTCGGGTAGAGACGGCTCCACCCCGGGTGAGGCATCAGCCTGGGCTGGGGAGAAAAGCAGGCTCTTCTGGTGGCGAACTGCGTTGCCAGTATTTACTGCTCCCAGAGAGCATACTGATGGCTTTCAGGTGACACATAATTTGGTACGTAATTAGGTCTCTTGTCCACTAACAAGACCTTGACTGTGGACCCTTCATAGTCTTCCCTTCCAGTCTGCGAAGGATGGCATGCAAGGATCCTGGACTCCAAGGCTTCCATTTTCGTCAACCTTCCAGCAACTTTGTAGGAAAGTCATTTTCTCCTCAGATGAAGTAGGTGGGTCGTTCATTCATTCCTTTGTTCATTCTGGCTCCAGGGTTTGGGAGAAGGTGGGGATTTGCTCGCTGAACAGCTCACCACGCAGCGGGGAGGAGAGCTAGCCCTGGACCAGGCTGCCTGGCTGTGTGAGTCCTGGGGCTTTCTCTTCCTAGCTGGGACAGCATGGGCACATCACGTCACTTTTCTGTGTCTGTTCGCCTTGTCCCTAAAATGGAAATAATGATAACAATCCAAACCTCCTCAGGTTGTTGTAAGGATTAAGTGAGTGCTCAAAATAGTGCCTGGCATGAAGTAAGCATGTGACCCATGTCAGCTCTCCCCGTTAATGAGAGCGAGAGACCTGTCAATCATTAAAGCGCAGGAAAGTGCACTCTGTGCTTTACTAGAAGGGCACAGCTGGGGAATGATTGATCCTGGGGGATTCACAGAAGACGCCTCATCAGTTAGGGCTCCGGGGGAGGGGCAGCACCACCTGTGATACAGAATCAGAGTTAGCACCAGGGCTCAAGGCTCACAAGTGCAGGGACTGGCTGTTGCGTCCCTGTGGTTGCTGGGCGTGGAGTCAGCAGGGCAGGCACTAGGGAAGGAGGAATAGGCACAACGTGGGGAAAGCAGTGACAGACTGCTACTGGCGAGGACAAAGCAGAGCCCGTTCCCGCCTCTCGCTGCCTCCAGGAGATGATGTGAATGAGCTGCAAGGCACACCGGCCTTCCCATGATGCCCCGCAGCTTGGTCTACGGTTCGGAGGAGCTGCAAGAGGAGGTCTAGTGTGACCTGGAGACGCTGAGGGCTCAGCTGCTGCCCCATCACAACAGGTGAGCCCCCAGATCAGGGACAACATGTGTGAGAGTGCAGGGCACGGTGCCCCGCACCAACCCACTAAATATTAAAACCTGGTAGCTACACTTCTCTATTCCAAATGCTGTGCAAAATGTCGTTTGTGGCCATTGCTGCTGCGGAACTAGGCAGGGAGGGGGAGTCCGGGAACCATAGTCCCAGCTTACCCAAATTGACCCAGAGCAAATCCATGGCAGCTCCGCAGAGAAAGCGATGGAATTGGGTCTGAAAGTGGTAGCACATGCAACAAGGAGAAAGGTGAAGGATGTTCCAGGACCAGGGACTGGTGTGCAGATCATGAATAGGTCTGGTGTATTTAGGGTGTTCTTAGTGGCCGCAGGATACTGTTCTTCTTATGAGGCCACGGAATCAATCAGCCCAATATAACCACAAGCCATGGTAGCTTGAGGAAGTGAAGATCTATCTATCCGCTGGGCCATAATTTTTCTTGAAACAAAGACTCACTTTTTTGCTTCCAGACTAATGTCTTTCCCACCACCAAGGCACTTAGACAGCGGCAGCGAAGGGGTCATTGAACCTGGAGCCAGGAGACTGCCTGTTAGTACCCCCCTGCGCCCCACTCTCAATGGGGGCCTTGGATAACACTTTTACCTTCTGGAAGCTCTTCTCTAAAAGGAGAGATGTGAACTGAAGTCATAGCCCAATCTCGAAAGTTATATCAGAACTTAACATTTTCTAGCAATCACCAGGAGACAAAAGGGCCACAGGAATTTTCATTCCAGTGAAAGCAAAACAGAAAACGCAGGGCCCCTTGCCATATCATCTGACCTGGATCTCTCAATCCTGGAGGCAGGCGCAGCACAATGCAGCCTCCAGTGGTTGTTCCTGGGGTGGAGGCCTGGGCTGAGTGAGGTGTTCCAGGCCAAGTTAAGGCTCGGTTGTGTTTGTCTTGGTAGCACTTGCCTTGCACTGTGTCAGGAGCATTCGAGGATGTTCGATAAGATCGGGTGAGTGAACTTGGGAGGTCTGGTCCTGAACGCTCGTAGGTTTGGCATTGGTGTTTGGGCCACTCTAGGGAGACACTATAGAGACTCGTAGGGGAGACTCTGAATCAGAAACAGGGTCCTCAAATCCCACTGAATCTTGTCCTCTATCCCTGGGAGGATTACAGGGTTGAATCATGAGGGAGAATGTCAGGACACTGCCTGTTTGAGGTAACGTGAATTCTAAACAAAGAACAGCCACCCAATCTTTAATTCTACGGATATATTAATAAATATTTCTTACTGGACCATTTCTAGATGTAGTTATACCCTCTCTCCAAAAGTATTGGGGAAAGTCAGACTAATGCCTTGCATTTCTTGCCTTACATTTTTCAAAGATGTTCAGATGTTGGAGCCCAGAGATGCCATAGAATGATTCTTCGTGAAACACAATAAAATCTTGATAGATTTAATCTCCCTCTCTTATGGACAAGTAATTTTGGTAACAAATAATATGGCTGTGATTTATGTTCATGACTTGGGAATTTGGAAAATGAGGGCTTTGGAATCTTCAAATGTGGGCTTTACTTCTTATTAGTTATGTGTATGCCAGACGAGTTATTTCATATCTGAGCCTCAGGGCCTTCTGTAAAAGGGGCATGATAATACCGATTGCTTAAAAATCTTAAATAAGATGGCATACATGAACTATGGTAAATGTTCAATATCATTTATTTTCCTTACTATACCTCAAAAAATAAAAATGATAAAGACATATTCCTAAGTTCTCCTATTGTTATTTGTCTGTTATTAGTCTCTTTATTATGTTATATACTTGCCCTTGAAAGCAGTTAAGTGAAGAGCTTGAGAAAAAAAAAGTCATGAAACAAAAGAAAAATGAACTTCATATTTTTGCAAATTGCAAAAATTGCAAAAAGACACTGTATTTCTGTTTTGGAGGCAGAACCCATTCATCCCTTGTCGTTTGCGAATGCTGGGGATATGCAATTGTAACCATCAATTTCTGACTTCACACAGTCATGTTTGCTAGACCCACAGACCATCAGAGCTAAATGTTCTTAGAGGTCGTACAGCAAAGCCCTTCCATGAATGGAGAAAATGAGACGCATAAAGGGAAATGAGTTGCCCAAGATCTCTCACGTGGGTAGAGACAGTGTGAGGACTGGAATTTATGTCTTCTGATTCCTCATCCTGTAACAGCATGTTGCCTCAGAGCCTTTGCTGATTTGTCCTGTAATCTTGGAAAAGTCCCTTGTTTTCTGTGTACCGGTCTTTCCATGAAGATGGCAGGGATAACTCACAATCCATACCTCATGGAGGTGCCTGTGGATGAGTCAGACCCAGGCTGCAATGAGCGTTCAGCTCTCTGGAGTTGGGCACAGGCCATCATTATTCATAAAAGATACCCGAAGGTTAGAGAGGAAGCTGCTTTGTACCAGTCAGGTGGAGGGACTCTCCTTCACGGGGCTGGGAGAATCGGTGGTCGTCGTCCGTTAAGGTGCTGAGTGATCTCAGATAAGTCGGTTGCCCTCTCTCAGCCCTAGCATACTCATCTGTAAACCGAGGGATATGGTCCAGAGTGTCACTAAGCTTCCCTTATGCTCTAACAGTGTGACGTTCCATCAGTTACTTCAACGTAAGACCCAGTCCTAGGCTGACTAACCACACGTCCCAATGACAGGGACCCACACCAACTTAGAATCACTAGCTAGAAAGTCCAAAAAGCCAAGGACAATGAAACTAAAGTAGCAAAGGAATATAGAGTTTCTTTTAAGCATCGCTTTTCTGGTCTATAATCCTAACTATCTAAGGATAGCTAAGTTCTCTCAACCTGGAAAAAGATTTCCAACCAATGTTCCAGAAGTATTCCGGGTTTCCTCAGGGTAATCCTCTTTCCGCAGACTCGATCTATGGACTTGCATTGACTATTGACAAGCAGTGAGGAAAAGCCAGGGTAAGTGGATCCAGGCCAGGATTAAGACCATGTGTTTGTCTTTATCCAATCTCACTTTCTTCCAGGATGAAAGGCAGTATGGCAGAGAGCTGTGAGCGCTGGTGGGGAGCTGGGGGACCTGGCACTGGCTGGCTTCTTAGCCTTGGCCTTGCTTATTCCACTTTGAGCCTCTGTTTCCTCCTCTGCAAGAGAGAGGGGTTAGGTCAGATGCTCGTTAAAGGACAGGTAAGGGCTAATGTTCTTCGACTTGGCTTACTTGGGGTTTCCGAGCAGGGTCCTGGAAGCAGGCATCCTTGGCCAGGTTTTGTCTCACAGCCGGGAGACCCCCAAGTCTTTTCCCTCCAGGGTTCCAGCACAGGGATAACACTTAGTTCATTTGTAACTGAAATCTGTTTCCTCGCAAAGAGTATTTGTGTTCCAATAATTTTTAAAAACTTACACTAAGTAAAGCCAAAAGCGTTCCTCAAGTGGCTGCCATTAAAAATGTACTAACGGTAGGGGGTAGGGGTAGAGGGGAGCTGGAAGAAGAGGACTGGGCTTTCCCTTGAAATCCTGCTAGCCACAAGCAGCCATAACTGATACCCTGGAACTGCTGAGTTGACAATGCCCTTAATGACATCTCTCTGTAACCTCCTTTTAATATGTTCCACAAGGAGTCTTTCATCTGTGAAGATGGGCACAAGTTGATATATTCATATGGACTTCTTTTAAAAATAAGCCTGATGAGTTCACTCTAAGTTTAGAAGGCTGGGGAATTAATCTGTGCACAAAAGAGTTAACATTTCACTGGCTTGAGGCTTTGCAACAGGCAAGCCCCAGCGGAACGTTTGCGAAGCGAACACGCAAACAAAGGTGGGCAAAGTTCTGCAGGCTCCGGAGCTTGTTTTGGAAAAGAACTGCAAAAGTTCAGGTGGTTTTGCTGCATGTTATCTGATGATTCAGGCTGAGGATGGGAGAACGCAGAGGCATTCATGGAGCCGACCAAACATGACCTGTGTTCTTGCTTTGCCGTGGTTACCTTTGCTTTTAAGCTTCTGTGTGCTTTTAGGAGAAATCTAGTCCGCGTGTTTTGCATCCTTTGCACGTGAACACACGGAGGTGTGGGTTGGTAAGAGAGTGGTACAGACGGCCAGGTGGCTGCTAAAGGGTAGGGAAATCCTCCAAGCAGAAATGCAGCCAACAGTGGAGATCAGTCGCTTCCCCAAGTACAGGCAGAGAATGAGGCATGAAAGTAGGGAGCACAGGAAGGACACACAAACAAGCGACAGGATAGGACAAAGTCTGGGGCCTCGTATAGAGAGGGGAGGGCAGTACAGAAACCCCGTTATTGGAAATTAGAAGGCTGGGGCTTGAATGTCTTCCACAGCTCTAGCCTTAGTTTTCTCACCTGTAAAGTGGACATTTTGATCAATAATTCCTATTCCCTGTGGTTGTGTTTACCGAAGTTTATGGGGCTGGGCTTGGCACAAAAGAGGCACTGAATAAATACTTATTGCTTTTTAATGTTTAAGTTCAATGCAAATTCTGTTTCCTTTATGTGTTCCCCAAACTGGTTTACCCTGTCTCCCACCCACAAACCCTAATTGTCACCATGAGAGCAGAAAGAAGCACACTCTCTCGCTGGAAAACAATACAAATTGGCTCACATATTTTTTTCACACCAAACAGCATGATTTCAAAATGCTCAAAAAAGCCAGAGCCAAAGTAAATTCTCTCTCTGCACCTCCTCCCCCACTCACCCCACACGCCCATGAACTTTTAAACCTTGGAAATCAGACAAGAGAGAGAGAAAAAAAAAGAAAAAGAAAGAAAAAGCCCAGCCTTCCATTGCTTCACATTGTATATATATCGAGTTCACTTCACAAACACAAGGTGCACCGTCAGAAGTGCCTTGGGCAAAGTTTGTACTCTGCTAGAATTCGAACTTTTGTTTACCAAGGTAATAAACCGGTCCTCTGGCGCTCCAGGTGTAAAGCTATTATGAAAAGGCATATTTGTATTTTACCCCACCTCGGATGGACGGTATGTGGGACATCCTGCACTGTAAGAGCTGCCGGGATTTACTTACAGAGAGAGGCGCTCAAGCACCGGAGGAGTGCCGGCAGGCTGGGCAAGGCCCAGCCCCTGTGAAGATCTGGCCACCTAGCCTTCTCGTCCTGTTTGTCCACCTGCCCCTTCCTACCCCCGCGCTGGCCCTCTGCGCGTTGGCCGAGAGCCCGGCCAGCAGGCCACCTTCCGGGGGCCTCTGCCATCTCTAGTGAGACAAGATGTGTCTCTTTGGTATCTTGTCCTAAGTTTCTCAACCAACCCATTGCGGACACATTTTGTACAGCCAGAGGACAGCGGTCACATGCAGCAGCTGCAGAAACTTCTGGTCCAATCCTGCAACTCAAAATCTCCCTGGTGTTTCTTCCCCCTCCTTCGCCCTGGCTGTCACACCCTGATGGGTTATCTGTGGCCTGGGATGGCTGGGAGGAAACTTTCACCCAAATTTTTGACTGAGCTAAATGGCCTGGAACCCACTGTAAATCGTCTCCTGAAATCTTGGCACAGGAAGGAGGAAAGAATATATGGAAAAGGGTAGACTCAGAACGCCAGGGCTGTTAGTGGGAGAGCTGCTGAGGGTTTGCTGTGATGTTGCCTCCAGGCACGTCCGGCCGACCACCCAGAACCTTGCTCTAAGGCACAACCAGCAGCACAGCAGTCCCTGCCAAACCCCAGCTGGAGAACACAGGTAATCGTCTTGCTCCTCGGGTCCGCAGCTGGAACTGGGGGCCCCCCTTTTATCCTCTGGGAGCTCATGCCAATTTCTTTGGAACTGCCAGTTCCTGTGTTTCCCCAGCCCCTACTAAGGGCAGAAGATTGAGCCAGGGGCTAGCACGTTGCCGGCATTCCATAAATATTTTTGGAACAATGAATTAATTTCAGCTTCCTTGCTTGAAAAAGTAAGATCTGGAGCAAGATAATTAACCCCTGTGAGCTCAGATTCATCTTCTGGAAAGTGGGAATCGTAAGAGTCATTTTTCTTTTTAGAGTCAGTGTAAGGACCAAGTGGAGAGCCCTTGGTAAACTCAAAAGAGCCGCACAAATGTTGGGACCTATGGCGATGTTGAACTACTAGAAGTTGCACTTCTAGATCAGGCTGTGCCCCTCTTGGCTCCTCACGTCGCCTAGAAACTCAGAGCAACACACACCCCTTGATCAGCTACTAAGGTCTAGGTCGAAGGAAAGTCCTCAAAAGCACGTAGATGAACGTAATACCTCCCTTTCCTCCGACAGCTTGCTGGGGCAGGAGGCAGGGTAAGAAAAAGACACTGCATCACTGAATGCATAATTATTTCGTGTCTCACATTCAGTCACTTCGTAACTATTAAGGGCCACTTGTGGACCAGACTTTTCAACTTCTTCGATCACCTCTCTAGCCGGTGACCTGCATTCGGTTCCCTGTGTTTAGACTCAGGGCTTGTCTCCCTGGTGGGACCCCGATGACTGATACGCCGTACAAATCACATGCTGTGGGAATGTTCCCTTGGCATCCGGCACCAGGCCTGGCACATGGCAAGTCCACAGGGACTGTCTCCGTTCCTACTGCTGTGAACTAACACAGATGTTATCATTCTAGAGGTCAGAAGTCTGAAGCGGCCTCACTGGGCTAACGTCAAGGAAGCTCTAGGGAAGCATCCATTTTCTTGCCTTTTTCAGACTTCTGGCCCGTGTTCCTTGGTTCATAGCCCTGGACCGCCTCTTCATAACCAGCAATAATGGCAGGTCGAGTCTTTCTCTTGATGCCACCACACTGGTCCTGATGCTTCGGCCTCCCTCTTGCCTATGTGGGGACCTTGGTGATTCCATTGTGGCCACATGGATCGTCCTGGAGAGTCTCTATGTTTTAAGTCTGCTGATCAGCCAGCTTCATTCCATCTGCAACTGTAATCCCCCCCCCTGCTGTGTAATATAACACATTCACAGGTCCTGGGTATTAGTATGTGGCTATCTTGGGGGAGCCATTACTCGGCCTGCTGCAGTGACTGAGCCAAGACAGAGCGTGAGGAGGCAGATGATGGAGGCTTGCTCAAGGGGATAGTAGCCTGCTGCCTTACACTGCACACAGTGAGGACTCAATGAATTAAACACGGAGACTGCAGCGCCCCGGGGAGAATATTTGCATCCTCTGGTTCGGAGGGTCTCTCCAGAGATGCCGGAAGCACAGCTCCCTGTTGGAAACCCCTCAGTGTGCTCTTGCCTGCCATGCTTGGGATGTGACGCTGGGACACAGCTCTTGCTCGTCTCTCACCCAGGATGGCACGTAGGTTTCTTGTTTTCCCAGAGAAAGGTTCATTTCAGAGAGGGGAGTGGGTGAAGGCAAACTGTTGGCTGCGGCACGTGAGGCCCATCAGTTCCAATTCGGGGACAACTGGAGTTGATGCAGGCGTTCCATCCAAATGTAATCAAACGCCTCCTGTTGCCAGACGACGTGTTATTCAGTGGGGGGTTGGCGGGGGGTGTTGTGAATCCGAGATGCCTTCTGTAACTTTCTCAGATGGGTACTGGGAGGAGAGGAAGGAGAGCAGATAGAAATTCACTTCACTGGTAAATAAACTTCCAAACTGTAGCCTGATTCCTGAAAAACTCTGGAAACTGCCTGCGGGGAAGAAGATCCACAATGAGATGGTGGGTGGTGCTTGCTCAGAGTAGGATGACTTGTGACAATGAAAGCCCGTGGGGCAGCACAGGGCACCAGATCGCAAGGAAAATCCTGGGAACAGCTCCTCCACTCCCTTGTATGTGGAGTGGGGAGGTGAGTTTGGAGAGGACAAAGTTTGGGTAAGCATAGAATGGTTCTCTCTATTTTGAGCTAGATTTTTGTGGAAATGACTTTCTTTAAACTGCTTCATTGGAACTAGAATTCCCCCACCCACTCTTCCCACACCTCGCAGCCTAGTCCCCTGGGGCAGAACAAACTCCTTGCCAGGTTGGGTCTGGGGAGGAGGAGAGGCCTGCCTTGAGGGATGTGGCCTGCTTTAGCTACGATAAGCCAGGCACACAGAGACTCTGATGTCAAGTCTACATTCTTGTAAACCACTAGGGGCCACGGGGACCATCTCAGGAAATCTTTGGGACAGGAAACTGTTAAAGGATTGTATCTTGGTTGAGAACCTCCAACCACCTTTGTCAACAAAGAAAGCTCTCTTTAAGGAGTTCCACTACCTAATTCTGGTGATGTAACAGACGGAAGTAGTAAAACGTTATCTTTTTTCCGCACTGGGACGCTCCATGAGGGACCATGTTTGGTTCCTGAGAACCTGGACGGATTAGGGCTGCTCACTCACTCAGAAAACTGCCCAGAGGTAGGCACAGGACTCCTCTGGAAGGAGGTATGAGGGACCTAGGAGAGAGCTGAGTGGTGGAAGGCAGGAGTGGGAGAGAGACTTCACTCCTTGCTCCTTTGTGCCTTTCGAGCTTTGTACCTTCTGCATGTGTTATTTATTCAAAAATAAGTCAAACATGTGAGATACACGGGATCAGATTGAGCTCAGCTGTGTAAAATCAGCCAAGTAGGACAAGGGAACAGTAATGAAATATGAGAGTACTTAACTCCTCAGGGTGAGATGGTCTCTCTTATCTGTACCTTTGGACCTTTTCTGTTATCTTCCTCAATGAACAATAACAATAGAGTTTTTCAATGGTTTAAAAAGTTACATTTTGGGGGGCGCCTGGGGGGCTCAGTCAGTTGAGCCTCTGCCTTGAGCTCAGGTCGTGATCCCAGGGTCCTGGGATGGAGTCCCACCTCGGGCTCCCTGCTCAGCGGGGAGTCCGCTTCTCCCTCTCCCTCGCCCTCTGCGTGCCCATGCTCTCCCTCCCTCTCTCTCTCAAATAAATACATAAAATCTTAAAAAAAAAAAAAGGCAATTTTTAACCAGCAGGGAGAACAGCATTTCCACATGCCCAGCTGCAGTAATCTATAGATCATGCTAGAGCTGATAAGATAGGCCCCGCCCATAGGCCTTTTCCATTCCTCCTTTCTTTCCAGTGTGCCAGCCAGTGGGCCACGTTTCTAGGTCTGATTCGTGGATCTCTTGTTGTTCACTCAGTCATAGTGAAACACGGTGCACACATTACCCTTCGTGGCGGCCGGGTTTCGGTTCAGGTAACCTGGGTGTCACCGTGCTCCGCTCTGCCGTCACCCAGCACGGTGACTGCGGGCCGGCGGCTCTCCTACGCGGCGTGCCCCCCACACGCTTGAGCACTTGCGGCCTGTGGCCCTGGGGTGCGGCGGGGGCGGAGGCGACTCTGAGCTGTTCCGCCCCCTGAGACACTCCGTCGGGTACAGGGACGGGGGAGCATATGTGGAGGTAGCTTTGATTGGAACCAGAACGGGGAGGGGGGCGTGGCTCTGCAAGGTCCCACGCTGTGTTAGAGGGTGCGACGAGGGAAGCCACCACTCATGCTTCAGGGAGGAAACCTGCCTTTGTCGCCTGGGTCTGTCTCTGGTCTTGGCCACAGTCTGCAGTGGCGTGTGGGTCACGTCGTTCTCTTGGTGCTTTTTCTCGCCTGCTGTGGCCCGGTGAGCGCCGCAGCTCCGGAGAGATCTGAACCAAGGGCTGTGGAGCTGGGAGGAAGCCGAGGTTCATTCCGCTCTGGAGGCAGAGTTTGTAGACCAGCTAGCCTTGGAGCCCACTTGTGGGACCGGTGGCACTTAGGGAGCACAGCAGAAGGGAGAGTGACTTCACAGAAAGAGTAGGGCCAAGGGGTGTGGGGGTGATGTGTTGAGATGCACTTCTCTGAACTTCAGATTCCACATCTGCAAAGGGAGGGCAACTACATCACCGACCTCAGAGGTCCGCCAGGCAGAGCATGGAAGGTCCGGCTAGCATTTGCACAGTCCCCCCTGGGTGCCCGCGGTCACACAGCTAGCCAGGAGCAGAGCCAGGACACACACTCGGGGCTCACGAGTGAACTCCCCAAGCCACTACTGTGTACTATCCTCAGAGGATGAAGAAGCGGTTCACAAACCAAAGCATTTACCAATGTGAGTTAAATTATTCCTTCTCACTGGTACCTGTCCCTCGGATCCTAGAGGCTTCTGATCTGAGATTCTAGATTGTTTTTGAGCTTATTAAGCATCCTGGACAGTCATCAGCCTGTCGACCTGGTACTTCGTCTGCTTGTGGGGATGTTATTCTAGGTGTGAACTTCCCCACAACTGCAGAGTACCTTTCAAACCCTGCCCCCGGAGGGATCTGGCTTGGTGTGACACGCTGGGAGGGCTGCCCACTCTAGGCCTGATTGGGACCAGAGCTCCCTGACGCCCGCTCTGCGGAACCGGCTGCCATTCAGAAGCCCCCTCATGGTTCTGAAGTTCTCCGTTGCTGCAGACGTGAGTCACCTGGGCATCTTCCAGGTTGGCAGCCCGGTTGGAGAAGGAGCTAGCATAGGCTTAGTTACTTCTGGGTGTGTGAACAGCCAGATGGCACATTCCCACCTCGGCCTGATAGCATAATGCCTTTTTTGAGGAGGTCTTGCATTTTCACTGGAAAAATGCTAACTCATGGCCCAGTAGATAGCAAGGTACTACTGGTACTGTAAAGCTGGTACTGTACTCCAGTATTCCTTGAGAATGTACTTCCTTGTTTATTTTCATCACTGCTGTGGTGGGGACCTGCGATGTCACTCTCGCTGCTCTTGACGGAAAAATTATCCAGGAATAAAGTTCGTTTTCTGTGTTTTCTCAGGAAAAAAAAAATCTTTAGAGTGTTTTACATATTTGTCTTGTGCTGTTTTAGCCCACAGTGCTTTCACATACATTTCTTTTAGTCCTCCTAACAACCTTTCGGGGGGGGGGGAGGTGGGGAGGATAGCAGGAAGATTCATGGAGGAGAGGTGTCACTTCCTTTGAATCCATTAGGACTCTGAGGCTCAGAGAGGTTAAGCAGTAGAATGAAGGTCACACAGCCAGCGAGTGATAATGCAGGGACACAGATGCCAGCTTGCTGCTTCCAGACTGTGTGCACTTCCAATTTTCCTGAATGCCCAGGGACGCCCCAACCCCAGGTCCTTAGGAGTGGAAGGAGCCACGGTGCCTGGTTTCAACACCCTCCCAAGTCCATCATCAGCTACATTATTCTAAGGAGTTTGTCAGTTTGGGTTGGGAATGTGGCTCCGGGGCTATGTTTCCCAACGGAGGATGTTTTTGCCTCCAGGGAACAGTTGGCAATGTCTGTAGACACTTTGGATTGCTGCAGCTAGGGAGACGGAAGTGGATGCTACTGACATCAGTGGGAAGAGATCAAAGGCGAAGCAAAACATCTCCCGATGCGCAGGACACCCTCTATAGCGAAGAAGCATTTAGCCCAAAATGTTAACTGTGCCACGGCTGGGAACCCTTGGGTTAAAGTAAAGGGGTAAACCTTCCCATTCCCAGATTCCCATGCACACAGAGAGCTTTCCAGAAATATTTCCTTTTTAAAAACAACTCTAGGTGTTTTGCATGCATTTTTTTCCTCTCCTACCCTCAGGAAGATCTGCCCAGTATGTCAGCACTGCAAGAGGAAACTGAGGCCCAGAGGAGGGAGGGGACCGCTCAGGGCCGCCCAGCTAATATATGGTGGAGAAGAAACAGGCTCGTTCGGCCCCGAGTTGAACCCATTTTCTACTTGATCATGCTAAATTCCCTGCTCACTAGCTCTGCTTTAAGCCATTTTCTGACTCACTGATTCAACAA
The DNA here is from genome assembly GCF_002007445.2 of Ailuropoda melanoleuca. Classification (NCBI taxonomy): domain Eukaryota; kingdom Metazoa; phylum Chordata; class Mammalia; order Carnivora; family Ursidae; genus Ailuropoda; species Ailuropoda melanoleuca. The sequence continues at coordinate 76,714,133 of NC_048218.1, forward strand.
ATGTTGCGATCTGAATATGCTCACAGACCCAGGCCTGCCTACAGCTTGTTCTAATACAAAACAGTACAGTGTGAGAAGAACCTCGTAGATTCTGCCTCAGTTCCCTCTGTGTCTTCAGACCCAGGGCCCTTGCACAGCTGCTGGGTGGAGGGGCTTTTCCTCTCTCGTTAGGAGACAGAAGGTCAAAGCTGGAAATGAAACTGACATGCCACCCAAGTTTCCCTGCACTCAGGTTTCCCTGCAGGAGGCACATTACTGAAAATACGTAAGTTTCTTGGAACTGAAATTTTTTTTTCATATTTGATTTTTCATAGCTCGTTCTGTTGGTTTTATGTTTGTTTTTTACTCAGGCAGTCAGTGAAACTGGGTTGGTCAGTGAAATTTCTAGCCCCTGGAGGTTTCACTTTCAGGGTCTGAAAGTTTGGGTTTGGGCTTTTAAAGCCTTCACAAAGGCAGGGAGGGGGTGTAGCATTCTAGCCAAGAGTGAATTTAAAATTATATGAACACAGAAAATGCTTGGATAGTACTTATCGAGTAGGTTAGTTTCTACAAAATATTGATTCAACCTGTGTTCTGTATTAGACTTAGAGGTATAGCCCAAGCTAGACCAGGACATGTCCTTCCCTCAGTTACTTACAGTCTCGCTGGTGAAGTAAGTCAGTAAATCACTCCCATCTTTTTCACTCAAACACTCTTCATTCACTTTATCAGGGGCATAGCTCAAATTTTATTCTCAAATTTTAATACGCTTACCTTTTTTACTTTGTCAAATTTCTACTCAGTCTTCAAGGGCGACATCAGATGCCAACTCATTAAAATAAAAAAAAAAAGAAACCCTCTTAGAAGATGAACATAGGGGAAGGGAAGGAAAAATAAGGTGAAAACAGGGAGGGAAACAAACCATAAGAGACTCTTAACTCTAGGAAACAAACTGAGGGTTGCTGGATGGGAGGGGGTGGGGGGATGGGGTAACTGGGCATTAAGAAGGGCACAAGATGGAATGAGCACTGGGTGTTATATGCAAATGATGAATCACTGACCTCTACCTCTAAAGCTAATACTACACTATATGTTAATTAAGTTGAATTTAAATAAAAAGAGAGTGAGAGAGAGAGAGAGAGAGAGAGAGAGAAAGAGAGAGAGATCTCCCTGGGGAATCAGGATCTGCTTGTTAAGTATATCTTCAATCTCTCCTTTAAATGGCTACAAAACCATCAGCGTTCGTCGTGCCTGCTTGTAGAGAAGCAGTGTAGGCTGCTTGTTATGAAGTACCTGTGCTCACATCTAATTGTGTCGTGTGCCTGCTGGAGCCCTGGGCAGGTTACTTAGCCTCTATCTGAGCCCAATTTCCTAGTCTGCTGTGCGGATGAAATGTCATAAAGCCTGTGCGGTACGTGGCATATGGTAACTGCTCAGTACAGAACGAGCCTGTGTCGGGCATCCCAACAACCAAGTGACGTGGGCGCTTCTTCCCAGGAGCTCATAATAGAGGAAATACGCAGAAAAGTTCACGAAAACCTCTGCCAGACAACAGACTACCCGTGTGCTAGAACATTTGCTGTAAGGAATATTTGAAAGCAGGTAAAAATTAATTCTGAGTGGTAGATCTGATTCTCTGCAAGTTCTTGAAAAAAGTAGAATTTCGACTAGACCTTAAAAGAGGATAGGACCCTCCAGGCAAATCCTGCAGGTGGGGGAGAAAGGGGAGGGGGGGGACAAAGTGTATTGGATATTCGCAGAAGAGGGAAAGAACAGAACGGCTTACCCAAAGGCAGTGAATGTGAAAGTACTAGGTATGGTCAAACTGCTGTGTACCTAAGAGAGGTGATTCTAGAGGTTATGTCAGGGTGGGAGGAAGCGGGTTTGGGACTGGGATGGGACGGAATATGGGCTGATTAGCACATTTAATTGGAAAGATAGATCCAAACACTTAAGGGCCTTAAGCGGCCAATATAAAGGTTTAGACTCTCCCCTGAGGGCAACAAGGAGCCATCCAAGGTTTATGACTGAGAAGGAGTGCTTGAGTTGATTACGATCCCTGCCATCAAGGAGCTCACAGTCTGGTTGAGGAGAGAAAGTGGAGAATGAATGGTGAAAGGATGTGATGAGTGAGATGCTAGAAGACATGAATAAAAGTGCTGTGAGATGATAGAAGAGGGAAAAACTGAGGAGGAAGCTCTTACCCAGAGAAAGGAAGAAATCCAACCCTCTGAGCCCTTCTCCATCATGGCAGCCCAGCATCACATTGTCCTTATCCTCTGATTTTGTCTGCCTTCCTCTCTGGATTGTGAGCTCCTTAAGGGCCCAGGCACAGCGTCTACATTCAACAAGCCTTCAAAAGATGTTGATTAAAATGAAAGACTAGGGGTAACTCTAGGCATGGCATGTAGAGTGGATCGGGAAGGAAAATTATTGAGGCTGGGAGTTCACTTCGGAAGTTTTGTAGCGGCTCAAGTGTGAGCTGGGGAGACTGGAAGGAGAGCAGTGGAGTAGGCGTGGAAAGAATGGGATGGACCAGAGAAACACAGAGAAAGAATAAACACTGCAGACTGGTTGAAGGTGAGGTGGGTGAGAGAGTAAGAGGGTCGGAATTTACACAAGATGTTGAATCTGGTGCTTGGAAGGAGGATGATGCCATCAATCTACCAACTCAAGGAGAAGCCTCGAATTGCATGGACGTAGGACAAGAAGAAATTCAATAAATATTTGCGAAAAGGATGGATGGATGGATGGATGGATGGGTCTTCAACACGAATTAGGGAATTATGGACTCACTTATTACCAGGGGTTGAAGGGGAGCTTACATAGCATCAAACCTCTCATTCTATATATAAGTGAAATGAGGTAAGATGGGGGGAAGTGACTGCTTTTGATCACATAGCTACTAGGTGATAAATTTAGGGCATGAAATTAAATCTCTGGACGCCTAGGCTAGTGTTCTTTCCAGTATGTTATATGGTTATTTTCTTCAATTCTTAAAAAGAATTTCAGAGGAAATGGTATGCATGAATATCATATACCACTTGTAATTTTTTTTTAAACTAAAAGCTACATTGGAATTTCATTTCCGTTTCGCTGATTAAAATAGGAATTCTGAAAGTCATGCATATTGATTGAAGAGTCCTCAGCATTGGGGCCAAATTCTCCCAGTGGCTGTTACCTTCTACAATCCCATTTCCCCAGACATTCCTTTCTGGCCCACCCGGAGGCACAGCTTGCCGCTGAAGCGTGTGGGGCACGGCCTGGTGAGGGTGACGCAGAGGGCAGCACCGTTCTCAGGGCAGTCCTGACAGTGTGGTCAACGCTCTGCAAAGGCGAACTGGCCTTTTAGCTAAATAGCCACATGGTGATTTCATCAGTCAACACAAAGCACACATGACTCTAAAGCAAAGGGACGGGTTTCCTTAAATCGCACCAAACACCGGTTCTGTTACTTTTCCCCACTTTGTATGTATCCAGGGCCTCCTGCGTGCCTTCCTCAGCACACTAGTTGTCATGGTGGAAAACATGATAAAAGAAGCTTGAGATATGATTCCTCCATTAAAGAGGCTGCGTCCTCATTAAGGAGAGGAAACTCACATGATAATTTATGGTGTCATGACTGTCTCTCTCTCCTTGGTAACTTTCAGGCATTAAAACACTAATAGAGTGAGAGAGTCTCAAACTCAGAAGTTTATGGCTTCAAATTCCCTCTGGGTATATGAGGGAGACTACAGCATCCCAGCCCATAGGTCATCACTCTCTGATGGCAGAGAACATACCTCTTGTCCTCCAGGGACAGTATTATGTTGGACGAGGAATCAACTAATTACACTGAACGGGAAGAGGTGAGGGTGGTGCTAGGAGCACAGAAGAAGGGGCATTTCACTCAGTCTGGAAGGAGCTGCTGGAGCCTCCCGACCTCTCTTCTCTCTCCTTTCCAGTTCATCTTCCACACAGAACCAGCTATGGAAGCTTCTGGTAGGTCCCTACCATGGCAGCATGCTTTAATAAGAGCAACAACCACTATTTAGTGAGCACTTACACTGTGCCGAGCACTATCCTTAGTACTTTACATGCATTATCTCGCGTAGTGACCGCAGATCTGAAAGCTTGGTGCACGTAGCGTGGCCAATACCTACGTGGGTATGATTAGACAGCTGCCAATTCCCTCTGTGGCATCTTTTCATCCATCAAGTGATGAGGCAGTTCCCGGGCAGGAGGCTGAGCGTGGAGGAAGCACTTTCCACTGTCCATTGGAGTATCAACCAGTACAGCCTTTTTCAAAGGAACGACGGAATTCCTAGTAAGATGGGAAATGTGCGTATTCTTTGATTTAGCAAACTAGCCTCTAGGAATCCATCCTATAAAGGTAATAGCAAGAGTACATAAGGCTTTACATGCAAGGTTGTTTGCAGAGGCCTCACATGTAAAGGCAAAGGGGGTGAATCATCATCATAAATGGCTATTAACAAAAAGCAGTTGAAAACTTACGATGTATCTAGTCTACGGACTAGACTGCACAAGAGGCATGGAGTAGGACATTTTTTCACAATATAGTTTTAAATAAAAAAACAGATCAATATGTGAGGCATAATTCCTTTTCTATAAATACATACATATATATGTATACACAGACACACACACACACACACATATATGGAGAAGGATATCTTGACTGATAAATGTTAACAGACTAAACGAGGAAACTTTCCCTCCATTTGTAATATTTACAAAAACTGCATAAGGGGAATTTTAACTTTTTATTACTTTTTGAACTTTTCAAACACAAGCAAACAGCTGCCTTCCGAGGCAGGAGGCTGGGAAGTTCTGGTCTTCCCTGATACCCATCAGTACCTTGGGGAGGCCCAGCAGAGACAGCTGAGGAGGCCAGGGGCTGTCTGGAGGGGTGGATGAGGACTTGAGATGGGAGCAAAGGCCCCTAAGAGAGAAAAGCCACCAAGGAGACAGAGGCTGGCCACCACACGAGGTAAAGCAGTCAGTCTCTTAAGAGAAGAGGAACACCATATGAGTGCAAAACAATTTGAGTTGGTATCATGTCCCTTCCTCCATGTCCAACCTCAGGCACTGTTCAATAAAGTCTGCTTCACACACACAAAATTGAAAATAAAAATACAATGAGAAAAATGATCTGTATCATCTCTAAGCTCCCTTTTGACTAAAATGTTGAGTGTCTCTGTGCCTTTATATTTGTCCTTATCTGGACCCACCACCACCCCAGCCTTATTTGTTGCCAGGCCTGCCGGTCTGCTACCATTCAGCTTCCAGATGAGCACCTTTCCACTTTTACCCAAGCTGCCCATGCTGTAGGATCCTTCGGCTTTCTCTGCCTGCCCGGTGGGTCCTACTCAACCTTTAAGGCTGTGCTCAAATGTGGCCTTCCTGGAAAACGTGCTTGTCCTTGAAATGGCATCAGTCACGCCCCTCACCCTCAAGATCTATGGGAACATTCTGTTCCAGATGCGTCTGCCCCACCCACAAATATGCCCCAGGATCATTCCATCAGTTGGATGAACCAGGCTCTGCTGACCCCCAGAGGGTCCTCAAAGTCTGTTCAGATTCCCAATGGCCAGTTTCCCCAGGCCAAGGGGAATGGTCTAACTGGGTGCAGGATTGGGCCTGGCAGATCGGTGGTGGCCAGGCCAGTGGAGGGGACATCAGCACAGGAAGAGGGTCTTTCTCAGAGCAAAGAGCTGATTCTTCCCTGCAGCTGATGGCCCTTTAACGGCTTAGCAATCATGTGAGAGTCGTTGGCCGGGCCTGGGCTGGCCAGGTACCGAGAACTGGCAGTGCCAGGCCTGGCATAGGAGAGCCCCACCCAGGTTAATTGATCTGTTCTCTCCTCCGACAGGCCCTGGGCAGGAGTCAGCACATTTTCCTCTGTGTACAGATCTTCCCTGTGCCAGACTCACAAAAGAAAGTCTCCTGAGCTGAGCAGGTCAGGCTGGCGTTAAGTTGTCCATGTCCTGTGCGTGCACCCACACTCCTTCATTGTTTCTCCACTTCTCTTTCCTGTCCTCCAGTTTTTCTCTCACTCCCCATTTAGTTCTGATGCTCTCTCTGGATATCTGCACCTTTCTCTTTTTCTCATATTTCCTTCCTTCCTCTCTTCCTTCCTTCCTCCCTTCCTCCATCCCTCCCTTACTCCTTTCCTCCCTCCTTCCCTTCTTTCCATGTTGGTTTGTTCTCTCTTCATTCCTCCACCCTCAGTCCAGACACTTTCTCTCTCTCCTGTCCACAAGGACTTCCTCTCCCTCCCCATCCCTATGCCAACTCTTCTTTCACCAACATTTGAGAAGGTTCCCCTTTGCTCTCCTGCCTTACCTGTTGGACAGAAGTCAGATAATTTTTTGTACCATCTCCCCCTCCTTCTCCTCCTCCAAGCTCTGAGCAAAGAGGCCTTACAGTCTCCCACTCTACCCAAAATTGTGTTAGGTACCATGCCTGTGCTGGACCCATGCCAGGATCCCCTCCCAGTGGCCAGGTTGACCAACGCTGATGCACAGAAAACAGACTCAGGCCCCTGGCCAAAGCCAGTGGGGGTTGGCTCTGGTATGCTCTCATGCTGAGACTGGCAACCCAAAGTTTTAGGAGTTGGCTTCTTGCTCTTTCCCCCCATCTCGTAAGCCTGGGCAGAATTCCTCTGTGTACTCCGATCACACTTGAGCGGTCATGGATGAGCACTGAGTTTACAGCCATAGGGACATAAGGGAGGGGATCTGATGCCTCTAAGACAGATCTTCCCATTCTCTGACTGTGCCTGAGTTCTTTTAAAGGATAAAATGGAGGCTACTACTAAGCTTCTATGGCACAGTCTGGATACAGATGAAATGCCTCTTTCTTCCATCAATTTATTCAATAAACAACTGAGCAGAATTTCTGGGCTTGGAAAGAGGGATACGAAGACGTTTCCAGTTCTCAAATAGCTACAGCTTAACGGAGGAGATGGACCTGTGCACAAGGAACTTAGAAAAGCTTGATGTAATTGCTGAGGAAAGTGTGGATGAGGTGTTAGAGTAGACACCGACTGGTAGATGGAAAGATACACAAGAAGGAGATATCGGGGCTCTTAAATTTTGCAAAAAAAAAAAAAAATTGTATATGCAAGTTTGGCCAGGGTGACTGATATTAATCCAAGGGGAAAGAAGAAACTTGGGGAAAAGGAAGTATGAAAAAATGAAGGAAGCCTTAACAAAAACTAATGGTCCAAGATTTAATCCACTTCCTGCCTCCCAGCCACCACAAAACTCTACTGATATTTTTATTTGAAGTGGACATATGTTCATCAGTCCCTCAACCCCAATTCCTGGTCAGACATCACAAAGTTAGAGGAAGAAAGACATGGCAGAAAGAAGATTTAGAACCAAGAGGTGGAACTATAGCTGTCTTTACCATAACACTCTGAGCAAATGCTTTCGCCTTTAGCGCTTAATTATTCCAAAGTCCCGCCAACTTTAAATGTGATGGTTATTTCTCAGACTGATGGCAGTCAGGTGGGTTCTGCTATGCCCCTGCCAAGTGGAACTTCTGCATTCTCCAAGTCAGTCTTGTGTTCCTAAAGCCACAGTCTTTCAGGGAACAAAGAATGCGGATGATTTTCACACATTTTATATGAGGAATAGAAAAATACTTGAGTCCTATACCCCACACCACCAGCCTTCCATTCACCCCATCTTTCTAAGCAAGTGGATGGAAAGAGGCAGATGAAAGACTTGAATTATGTCTTTAAAAGGGAAAAAACAGGGGCGCCTGGGTGGCACAGCGGTTAAGCGTCTGCCTTCGGCTCAGGGCGTGATCTTGGCGTTATGGGATCGAGCCCCACATCAGGCTCCTCTGGTATGAGCCTGCTTCTTCCTCTCCCACTCCCCCTGCTTGTGTTCCCTCTCTCGCTGGCTGTCTCTATCTCTGTCAAATAAATAAAATCTTTAAAAAAAATAAAAAATAAAAAAATAAAAGGGAAAAAACAGCCACCACAAAGCTATATGGAATAAGCAAGAAGATAACCCAGTTCAGCCCCTAATTTTAAGGATGAGGAAAATTTGGCCCAGAAGAGCAATTGGCTTGGCCAGGCTGCCATAGCAGGTTAGTGACGTAGCTAGTTCACCTAAGAGTCCTGTTGAGCCAGCTGCCGGTGTTCTTGATTTCACCAAACATTCCCACATCTCCACCTCAGTGCCTCAACTACTCCATGGCTATTTTCCCTCCCCATCCTCACAACCGGGGTCCACAGTGAGACTCCATCTTGGACTGAGGCCTGCCATGTTACAGAGAGCACGGCAAGGGCATCTCTGGAATATGCACTGGTCAGTCCATGGGAACCGCTACCCTTCTTCAGGATGGGACACTGGGGCTCTCTCCCACAGGCAGGCATTCCGTTAGCAAAGGCCAACTCTGCTTTGTGCAAGTGGGCTTCTGGGGGCAGATCTTCTGACAATCTCGAGACACAGCAAATCCTCTTCTCATCCACCCAGAGGACAGAGTGAGGCACAATGAAGAGGTAGGACAGAGGAGATGAATCCCTACCTGTCTGTTTGTCAGCAGACACACATCTCTCGGTTCCAACCAGGGAAACATGCATAGAATCACCGCTCTCTCTCCTCACTTCTAGAAAAGAACACTGATCCTTTAGCCATTGAAATAACATGACTGAAATCAGAAAGGGTGAGTGGAAGTCATCATTGTGGACATTTATATAAATAATAATTTTCCAGTGGGAACTGTGAACTCTTCTTTTCTCTTCTATTTTTAAATGCTAATTGCTTCTGATTTTGTTTACATAGGCGGAGCTAATAAGAACGTTTGCTTCCTAACCATTGAACTTAGTGTATCTGTTTTTGGACACTTGTGATTTATTTTTGCACCCAATGCTCCAAATTGGTGCTAATTACTTTAAAGGATCAGGGTTTCTATTCCAAGGGAGATGACGACAGAATGTCAATTTGCAGTGTCTGAGCATAATGTCCCAATTATCAATGCATTCCGGACCAGAATGGACTTGGCGCCTTCTTGAAGGGGTTTGGCTGCACTTTTATCAGCCAGTCCCTGGACATAGCTTCATTAAAACTTGCTTTCTAGTAACTTGCGGGTATGCCTATACTTTCCTCTGTCTCGAAGGCCCTTTACTGCCCTCTCAGTATCCAAATACCTACCTTTCCACGTCCAGATTACACATTTCTCCCTCCAAGCCTTCTTTGATCTCTGGCTGAAAATAAATTTTACTCCCTATGAAAGTCCCAGAGCACTTTGCTGATCCCTTCCTCAAGAAACTTAGCACTTTCTACATTGAATCAGAATTACTTATTCACCTACATATTTCCTATTTCCTCTCTGCACTATAAGCCCCTTAGTGACAGTAGCTTATCTGAGTTATCTTTGTCCCCACTGCATGCTGAAGTTTCTGCTACCGCCCCATGCATAATAGATTCTCTATGCATAGATTTAATTGAATTTTTTCTAATATTCAACCTGCTCCAGAGAAGTCTTAAAGTGGGTTTAAATTAATAGTTGTGGAACAGAGGAATGTATCTATATACACACGGATAAAATGACTAAGTCTGCAATGAATTAGATGAAGTATATCTGGATATTCCAGCATTTAACTATGATTTCTAGGGGAAAAAAACAAAAAAAAACCTGTGTTGTAAACAATGGTCGGGGGGGTAGTGAGTGACAAAGGACTCAAAAATTGACCACTACCGCCAAAGGAACCAAAACTTCTGGCACGGTATTTGCTCAACACCAGAGTTTTGCTAAGCAAAACAGATGAAAAACTACCCCACTGAGGGTTCCGTGACTACACAGAGTGACTATGGAGCATATTGTGACCAAGGAGATATGGCCGCAGGAAAAAGAGTAAACAGGTCTGTCCTAATTTGCTCACTTACCATTCACTTATTCATTCAACACACTTTCATAGGGAAGCCTTTATGTTGAGCACCACGTTTGCACTGTGGATACAAAGCTGAATAAGAACATCGTAGTTTAGCTCTTTAGACCAGGGGTCAATAAACTCTGCCCAATGGGCCAAGCTGGCTCACCATCTGCTTTTGTGAATAGAGTCATGGGTCACAGCAGTGTCTCCTCATTTATGTATTATCTGTGGCTGCTTTCCCTCTACCACTTGAGTAGCTGTGTAGTTGGGACAGAGACTGTATATCCTGAGAAGCCAAATATATTTGTTGTTTGTCATCTGTCCCTCTACAGAAAGTTTGTTGATCTAGTTTATACCCTAGGTTAAAAGTTATTAAAATACACTGGAGACAGTGTCATGTGGGCTGAGGACAGGGTTCCACGGGAGACCCACACAGCCTTGGGAAATCAAGGAAAGCCTCTTGGACTAGGACCGTAGGGACAGAGGCCACATGTCCCTTGCCTACTGTTGTATTTATAAGTACCTGTGTTGTGCCTGGCACACACTGGGTTGCTCAGGAACTATTTCCTGAATGCATGAAAGAATAAAGTCACTTAAAAGGTGAGAGTGGAAGAGGGATTGGAGCAATCCAGGACATGTGTAGAGAGCTGGGAAGAGAACAGGGCAGCACATGCAATGGCCCTGAGGCAAGAGAGCGCCAAGTGCCATGGGAGAGCAGATGTGGTGCGGCTGGTGGGACTGTGGACTGTCGGAGTGGGGTTTGGAAATAAGGAGGAGGTAAGGCTGGAAGGTAAGAAGAAGCCAGACCAGGCAGGGCTGTTTAAGCCTCATTATGGAGTTAGGACTTTATCCTGAAGGTCATGGAGAGCCACTGAGAAGTTTGAGGTAGGGCAGGTACAAGTTCCAAGTGTTGCTTCAGAAAGCCCACTCTGGAGGGCAGGTCTAGGGCACAGCTGGTTAAGTAAGATTTGTGGCAAAACCCCGGGGCCTGCACGATGATGGTGACACGGATGATAGCGATCAGTGGAGTCATGCTGACAGGACTGGGTGGTTGAATGTGAGGGGATGAGGACTCAGAGAGAGGGAGGAGTTAAAGATGATGACACGATTTCTATCGTGAGAAGCGGGGTAGAAGGCAGGGCCCTTCACTGAGATAGGGAACCCATGAAGAGTAACAGATTACAAAGAAGGGAAAATATTGGCTCGATTTGGAGCAAGAGGGTTTGAGGAGCATGCACGGTATCCACAAGGAAGTTAAATCCGTGGGTTTGAAGCTCGGGTGGGTCATCCAGCCTGATGATCTGAAATTGGGAGTCATTAAAATCTAGACAGCAGTTAAAGCCATTAGAGCAGATGAAATTTTCCTGGGAAAGTATGTGGAGTGAGAAATGAAAGAGTCAAAGAAAAAAAACTTTTAAAACCTTAGGAATGCCAACATTAATAGAGGAACAGAGCCCAAGCAGTCCTTCACAGGAACTGAGGAAGAACATTAAGGACGACAGGAAGAAAATCAGAGCAGTGTGGTGTCGCAGAACCAAGGGACATGATCTAGCGAGGACCAGAGCTTCAAATAACTAAGACATGTCGACTGCAATAAAGATGGGAGCTTAGACAGAGCCTGGACAATTTTGCTGTTGCCTTTGGTGACATGATGGCAGCTGGGGTGGATTGGAGAGAGCTGGAGCAAGGGGTGGTAAGCCGTCCGTGAACGGGAAATGAAGAGGCCAAGCGGCGCAGCCCCAGTGGGGAGGAACTGGGGCGGGTGGGACAGCTGCGGAGAGGGGTGGAGGGAGCTTGCTTTTCTTTCCCTGTCTTGTTTGGAGTTCGGAGGGGTTCGATCATGCTTACACATTAACTGGGAACAAACAATAGTCTCCTTGTAATCAATCACTGGGAAAACTTGGCTTCTGCAGAGGGCTTCGCATGTTTCGTCCCATTAGAAAAAGCAAATTCGGTAACCCAGGGTGTTGTCTTTTTATACTTCGTTTCCAGGAAGCTTGGAATCAAGTTCAGTTCCCCTCGATGTCTGGTAGTATTCCGTACCACTTCCTTCACGTGCTTTCTGTTCTGTTTTATATCTCAATACCTTGTTTTTAAAGAATAATTGTCATGAGCAGTTTACAAGCTGACAAGCGCAGCATCGGTCCCCCACTCCCCTCCTGTTTTCCTGAGTGCCCACTGGGGCCGTGCCCTCTGCTCCCCACAGCAGACCCAATGTGAGGGGGCAAGACAGTCGCCGCTTCTACAATCCAGTGGAGAAGACAGACATGAACCAAGTGACTGTGCTCATTAATTACAACTGTGGCGAGTGCAGCAAAGGAGAGCACTGGAAGCCCTAAGAATCTGAGGGATCAGGAGAAGTGTGCTTGAGGCTGAAGGATGAACTTGGAGATGGGCAGGGTAACCTCCGTTCCAGATGGATTCTCCTCTTTGGAGACCTTATAAGGGATCGTTCGGCTCCTGCCTGGACACTTGCAGGAGTGGAAGCCGGTGCTGCATTTTCACACAGCGCCAACAGTCATGGCAGAGTTTGACTCATGCAACCCCCACCCAGATGTCTATGCTTGAGTCCACGCAGGTGAGCTGAACTTCCGTCTCGCACGGTGCTCCACGACTGGAGATGGCAGTGATAAGCCCCACCTACACACACTTATAGGGAGATCTGTTCTCTCACAGTTAAAAACAGGTTTTCCAATTTTGCTTTTCCTGTTTCCGGATGATGTCATGTTTATAGGGACTTCTAATGGTTTCCAAATATCCATATGTAGCTTCTACAGAAATACAGCTCCTTATTCCCGTGTACAGAATTGTTAGCTGGAAACACGGCTGTCAAAAGAAAGACTACATCTTCTAGCTTCTCTTGCAGCTAGGTGCAGTGGATTACTGGTAAATTTTAATCAGCTCTTCTGGAAGAAAAAACGAAAAGCCCTGATTATTATCTGTAAGTGTTAATTCTCCTGTAGCCAGTTTTAAGCACCACAACATGACTCACGGAACACAGAGCTGGGAGGAAATGTACACGCCAGGCCCTCACGTGCCCTAGGAGTGGGCTCTAGGACAGCATTTGCTAAGCGGGACCATACGATGAAGTTCTCAATGGGATATGAGTTGAAGCAATGTGTATCACTGCCCAGTTGTGCCTTCAACGGAAGTCAGGGACCTCTACTCCCCCCTCTTCTTTTTCCAGTGGTCTTGGGATACAAATAAGGTAGATAATCCAGTTTATACCACATTGATAAGGGCAACATCTAGAGATAACAGAGCAACAAGATCGGAGGAGCCTGGCTTCCAAATATTTTAGTGCTACCTGGATAGACCTAGTTTCTTTGTGGGTGACTTTTTTTACGTAAACAAGTAAGAAATTCCTAGCTTGTTTCAGCCATTATCATTTGGGGTCTCTGTTGGAAACAGCTGAACGTGTATCTGAACTGACAGAGTCATCCATCACAGAATGGCAACCAGACCGCTGCTCTAACATCATCCAAAAACCTGCTACTCACAAGACACACGATGAGCAGGTGAAACAGACATTCCCCCACTCCAGGGAGCCCGGCCCGGGACGAGAGATGGCATGGACTCGAGTTGCCGTGAAGCAAGGGGCAGGTCACGAGTGCTCGAAGGCAGTGCGGAGAGGCAACCGCACGGAATTGCTATTTTTCTGAATGAGACAATGCTTGAACTCAGCCATCAAAGGTCGTTAGAGTTTTGACAAGTAGAAAGGAGCAGCAGAGCATTCCAGGCAGACGGATTGTACTTCTTCAGATTTTAGATTCCAATCATTCTGAAAATGTGATCCCTCGAAAAATCTCTAGACTGTTATTTTTCCCCTTGTAACAGAACAAATTAATATTGCAAAACTATGACAAAAATGTTTAAAATAGTGAAGAGAATCAATTGTTTTCTGAGTTTCTGATCCCCCCCATTTACAAAGAAGCCCTTGATTTGTTCATTTCAAAGCATTTCGGTGGATTAATTAAAGCATTCCTCTAAGTGGTTTCTTAGGCAGCACTTTCTGGGCTTATTTTGAATGACTAAAGGTGCATAAAGACACTAAAGCTTCATTCCTTTAAAAAAATATCCATAATGCAAACTTTTCACTAATGCACACAGGCCTCCTTTCCAGTTAGTTTTTCTTAGGGGAAGAAATGATGTTTCTTTTCCGTCGCTTCATGGTGCCTAATACAGCAGGGAGCACAAGAGAAGGTCTCCATAGGTATTTATCGGTGTGAACAGGAGTCACAGAATCTGAGACTGTGAGGGAGGATGCTGGGATTGCGGGTGAGGATGGGACTTAATAAAGGGCCTGGAGATGGGAAGACCTAGTCAGGCAGGTACATGGTTGTCTTAGGAATGAGCTTCTGAGATTCCCCCGCAGATCCTGCCAGCAAAGCCCCAGTCTCCTCTCCTCTTCCCTTTGCTGTACAGGTCAGAAAGCACAGAGGCCCTGGGGGAAAATGGCATTGATGGAAGTGTCAGGGCTACTGCGTCTAGCGCCGGCTAGCTTTTTAGTGCCTGTCCAAGTTAACTGATCCTTGTTCTCAATTTGTTTTTCAAAGTTGTGGTACCCAAAAACATAATTTAAAAAACCCTATGTAGTTTCTGACATGCAAATTCACACTGTGTTCTTTCCTCAGAAAATTAATGCACAAATAAATATATAGTAGTGGGAACAAAGTTACCTAGTGAAATTCCAAGGCTTGAAGATGCAAATCCTTTTCGTGAGGGAACAAAAAGAATAAAGCCTGGGGGGTTCTCCCAACTCACCATAAAATCCAGGTGTTATCTCCTTAGCTTCTCCCTCTCTGTGGAGTGAGCAGAAACAAGCCAGGCAGACAGATTCCCCAAGGAAAAGCAGACAGAGCTGAAAAACTCAAATTCCCATAGGGCTATGTGAGGCTACGAGTGTGTGAGTCAGAGAAAGAGAAGATCAAGGAACCAAGACGGTGCGGTCAGGACAGCACAGATGAGAGCCAGTTCTTGTTAGGTGCTGAAGAAATGGACAAGCCTGGGTTTTTAATCGGAGCAGCCGTAAACAATCTCCTTGAACCCCACTAACATATCAGCAACAAGACATGTTTACAAGGAAAACTTTTTATGGAGGAGGTAACATGTGAGACAGGTTTGGATGAGGTTCTGGTCCAACTTTAGTAACACTTGGACAGTTTATCTTCTTTGAGTCTCAGCGTCTTTATCAACAAAATGGGTTCTCTTCCACAGCTAGTGACCTGTGCCTCTTTCATATGTTTAAGAAAACAATATTTACACTCCTGAGCGATATTCAACTTTTCCGACTTCAGTTACTCAGCTTTATCATTAACTTCTGCAGAGTCCTGAGAGTTATTTTCTTTTGCTTTTTTATCAACTTAACAATTCACTAAATTATTCAGTTCACAACCCATTTAATGATTCAAGTCATACAAGAACCAAGAAAAATGATATACAATGTTACTTAATTTTTCACAGTTGGAAGGAAAAATTGCCTATATACTTAGCAAAGGTAATATTTATTTGCATTACTCTGGAGGGGCAGAAGTAGGCACATAATTTTAAATTGAGTTTACATTTTCCTGAACTCTCATCCATAGTTCAAGCCTATAAAGACAAATTATCCCTTAATTTGGCTCAGAGATTTCTCTCAATTTGGGGCCAACGGCATAGACTATTATGGTCCAAACCACAATCATTTCAAGCTTAAACTTGTGGAGTAGACTATTTATCCATCTCCTTTCTCCTTCCCATACCCACCTCCCTTCGCTGCCCACCCCATCAAGTCTATTCCCCACATAGTAACTAGGTGAGCCATTTACAAACCTAAGTCAGGTCATGTGACATCTCTGCTTAAAATGCTCCAGTGACTTCCTCTCTCACTCAGTCAGAGCCATAATCCTGTTCAGGCCCTGCCATGCCCAGTAGGCTCCCCTGCTGCCTCTTAGACCTCATCTCCTAACCACTTTCCCTTCATGGAGCCTGCTCCAGTTACACTGGCTTGCCTGCTGTTCCCAGGACACTCAAGCACACTCCCACGACAAGATCTTTTCAAATCACGTCCCTTCCAGATGCCAATAAGGAATAAGGTGTGCTCCTTCCCATGGACCTTGGTTTAAATCTCAGCTCTACTGAATAGTAACCTTCTGAACCCATGGCTTTTTTATCTCCCTTCCCCTGATGTATTCTTTTGCATAGCACTCAGCACCCCATTATATTTCCTAACTGTGTCTTTCCTGTCCATTTCGTCCCACTATAATATAAGCTTTATGGGCTCAGAGATTTTGTCTATTGGATTCATCCTTTCCTGTATCTCTAGTGCTTAGAGGTGTGTGGCATACAGCAGGCATTCAATAAATATTTCTTTTAAAATATTCAGAGTGAACTATTTTTCTTCATATATTGACTATTTTATTGGACAATGTACCTTCTCTCTGACACAATAATTTGAGTTAAAATTTTATTTTTGGGGGGCGCCTGGGTGGCACAGTGGTTAAGCGTCTGCCTTCGGCTCGGGGCATGATCCCGGCGTTATGGGATCGAGCCCCACATCAGGCTTCTTCCGCTATGAGCCTGCTTCTTCCTCTCCCACTCCCCCTGCTTGTGTTCCCTCTCTCGCTGGCTGTCTCTATCTCTGTCAAATAAATAAATAAAATCTTTAAAAAATAATTTATTTTTTCTCAGATATAGAAACAATGACCACAAAAGCATCCCTCTGAGATCATTACCAAGAATGGCAAAATTCAGGGCACTGTGGAAGGGCCAAGTGAGCGGTCAACTGGATGAAGTTCAGGAAATGTGAAGAGCCAGAAGTCCTATCCCATCACCCATCACGGGGCCATTTCCACCAAGCTGTTGAGCACGCACAAATAACTGATGTTTACCTGTCCTCCTGGGAAAATTAAGTAATTTTACAGACAGAAGTGTTAACTATGTCGTCCACGAAAGTGATTATACTGATGTGAACATCTTTTTTAGGTAGGAAGGGTGTCATATTATCTTGATTCTGTGAGTGCTCACATTATCAGACGGCTTGGGCATGGGCAGGCGTTATCCTTATTCAGTTGGCTGAGGTGTTGTGAGGTGTCAGGAGGATACACAGAGAAAGAACATTGAGGGCCCAGAGATTCCATAGAAGATTTCAAATCTGAGCTCAGCCACCCCATGGGTGAGCCCAGGCAAGCCACTTAACTTCCCCAGACCTCAGTCTTCTCTTCAGCAAAATATGAGTCACAAACAATTCCTGCTTTGCCACCTCATGGCATGAAATAAGCAGTGCGAGAATTTCTCTAGGTATATAGGACTCCATGATNACTGCTCCATAAATGACTAAATGCCATTACTTGAGTCCTTGGGCTGATTCCTGAAAAGATGGATAGGCATGTCTAAGTAAACGGTCCCACCTTGTCCTGCCCTTCACCAAGAAAATGAAACTAGGGAAAGGAGAAGGCCAGTCTTACGGCATCAGATTTTAGGTGCTCTACTTGGGGCTTTGTTCATTCACTCACAACACATCTACGGAGCACTTACAATGTGGGAGGTGTTGAACCTCAGATTTTGTAGGGACAGTAGACTCGAACATAATCCAGTCTTGTCCCTGAGGAGCTCACACAGAATAGTGGGGAAGACCACACACACATACCCCCAAACCTGTCATATGACATAGAAAGAGATTTGTCAAAAGAAAGACCCCTGGAATGAAATCAATTCACATGGCCTTGGCAGTCACTTCCGTTCTCTTGGCTTTAGTTTCATCTTCAGCAAATGTATAATAATCACGGGTTGATTATGATGATCAAGATGGGATATTATTTTGGGGCGCCTGGGTGGCACAGCGGTTAAGCGTCTGCCTTCGGCTCAGGGCGTGATCCCGGCGTTATGGAATCGAGCCCCACATCAGGCTCCTCCGCTATGAGCCTGCTTCTTCCTCTCCCACTCCCCCTGCTTGTGTTCCCTCTCTCGCTGGCTGTCTCTATCTCTGTCAAATAAATAAATAAAATCTTTAAAAAAAAAAAAAAGATGGGATATTATTTTGTTTAGGTGCTTTGTGAACTGTGAATTGCAATCCAGGAGTCAGTTCTTCTGTCCCTCCCCCTCCTCCTCGTTCTTTTCCTTCCTTCCACCCCGTCTACTTCTCTCCCGCTTGCTCTTTCTGCTTTTCTCTGTTCCCTCTTTGCTTTGGTAGGAGCCGCACTGTGCACCACTGAGACATTCTCACAATTAGCTGGATCTAGTTTGATCATTAAAGTGACAGTCCAGTTGGATNTCCACCCCGTCTACTTCTCTCCCGCTTGCTCTTTCTGCTTTTCTCTGTTCCCTCTTTGCTTTGGTAGGAGCCGCACTGTGCACCACTGAGACATTCTCACAATTAGCTGGATCTAGTTTGATCATTAAAGTGACAGTCCAGTTGGATATGTTTGATCCAACATAGTTCCCTATTGTATCACATAGTAACAAAGAGCTGGTCATGGATATAACCCTGGCCTGACTTAGATGACATTTTTTTTCCCAGTCTGTTGCGACACATAGGATATAGAACTGAATGAAGGTAAATGAAGGTAAATAATGATCTTTATTTCCTAAGGGTTTGAATATAACTAGAGGTGGGGGAAGTATTTAGACACAAAATGTAAAGTGCTCAACATTTCAAATTGACTAGCATTTAAGAACAAAACAGACACATTGACAACTTCTGGGTTCAACCTTTTCATGTTTGTTCTTTTCCTCCAGCGAAGCCCCAATTCCTTAGAATTTATGAGAGAATATCAAAGTAGAAAGAAATCTTAGAGGTCAGATTATTTGATGTCCTTTTGTTTTTCAATGGTAAACTGTGGCCCAGAAAGGGGAGCAATCTGATCAAAGTCATACAATTGAATTAGCAACAAAAAGTCTAGAACACAGGTCTCCTGATTCTCATTCCATTTGTTTTCCCCACCCTTTGGACTAGCCTCCAGGTCCAATGGGATGGGTAGCCACAGGCTTGTATTCTTTCTATAAACTCCCCCCACCCTCCCTTTTACCTAGGTTTAGACATTCCTCCCACCTTCTCCACCTTCTCTCTCCCCACATACATCTTCTTTTTGAGTCACACCTTCTGTCAGCTAAGACTCTCAAGTCTCAAAGTTGGGCTTGTGGATAGCCAGGTGTCATGTGCCCTGTGCTCCACATTTCTGTCCCCAGAGTAAGCACTGTGTCATTTAATCTTCACAAAAATTGGCAAGATGTCATTATTCTGATCTTACAGGCTAGCCAGCTGAGGCTCAGAGAACTGTCTTACTTGCCCCAGTTTACACAGCTAGAAAGTAGTAGGGCCAGGATTTACATCAGATCTAATGCCAGAACTGATTATTGCCTTATTGCCCCTTTGGCACAGCTCTAACCTGGGAAAAGGGAACCCAGTGGTTTAAATACCAAGGGGTAATTGACTCCTAGCTCTTCTGCTAGTGGGGGAAGATGGCACAATGATCCTGGACTGAATCTCTTAACTATGTACTAAGCAGTAAGAACTAGAGTGAGTCACTTTACTCCCCCTCAGACAGGATAAGTGATAATGCCTTCATAGCAAGAGTTGTGAAAATTAAGGATTAGAATGGATAATGTTTGGGAAAACATCAGGTAGTCTATAAAAGACTATATAACTATTTGGTTTCAATAAATGACTTGTGATTTTCTTAATCCAAATGTTAATGATGATATTGTTTACACTATTTTATTGTGAGCCTTCTCAAATACTTCGATTAAGTGGGTAGTCTAAGATAATAAGTGCATGAATAATTAAAATAGTTTATTGGATTTTTTTTTGTCTCACCTCTCACCAAAAAAAGAAGTTGGCTTATAGCTTATAAATGCATACATATCATGGTGTCATTTCTTTTTCCCAGACAAAAAAAAAAAAAAAGATTACTGTTGTCATCTTAGCAAACATTCACTGAACACATGTTCTGTGTCCCAAGACTGAGCTAAATACTGTATTCCTCATTACCTCATTTAATTATAAAGAGGTAGGTACCATTACTATCTCCATTTTATAGATGGGGAAACTGAAGCTCAAAGCAGTTAAGTGACTTGACTAAAGTCACACTACTTTTAAGTGAAAATGATAAGTTTTTAGAGATATACACAGCATATTTGACATTACTTTATGCCACCTTTGTCAAAATAAAACTTGTCAAAAACTTGAGCGGCTGGTCATCAAGGTATCTAGCAAAATAGAACATAAGCACAATTTTAAAAACTGACTAGTAATGAGCGTGTGTGTGTGTGTGTGTGTGTGTGTGTGTGTATGAGAAACAGAGAAGGGATGGGAAACAGACAAAAACACATATAAAAACTTAAGCTAAAGAAAACCACTGTAATTGACCACAAAGTGTAGGTCTGTACTTTTTCACATAGAGAGACATTGTACACTACTAACTGATTCATTGACCAACAAATGATTGAGCACTTACTATGTACAAGGACAAGTGTTCAAGTCTACAGAGTAAGAACACAAAGTCACAGAACCTTCTCCTTGGGCCTCATGAACTAGATAAATTGTCAGATAAATGCACTTGAATTAGTGTGTGTGTGTGTATGTGTGTGTGTGTGTGTGTGTGTGTGTGTGTGTGCCACTTAAGTAAATTGCCTCTGGGGTGTGCTCAAAAGTTGGTTCTTAATCTGAACTGCTCTTTTATACAACTGCTTAAGGAAAGGAGTAGGGGACAATGTCCACCATTGGGAAATAAAAGAATGGAATTTGGAGAAGAAGGGGAGTTACTTCAATTGGTCAAGACATTGGGACACAGACACTTTTATTTTCAGTAGAACGTTGAGTTCTTTGCAGGGGAAAAAAAAAATCCAATGTCCTGAAAGCTAAATAAAGCAAACTGGGCCTCTGATTCCCCAAGGTTCAGATTAAGAGCCCAACTCTTCCGTGGAGGACGGGAGGAATGAGAGACTGGGTTTCCATTATAAATAACCCCAGAGTTCAGTCAATAGCAATTTCTTTTGAAGCCTTTTAAGAAACCTGGGATAAGGCCAGCAGAGAGGTACCCACTGGGCCAAGCCAGGAGAGATAGCTGATTTCACTTTGCATAGCACTTACTGCTGTATCACAGCAAAAGAAAGCAGCCAGTGGTGGCTGAAGTGTCCCCTGGCTGGAGGGCCCTGTCATCAAAATTTCTCTCCTCCACCACTCAGGCAACATGACCTTGACACCCCTCTTGTAGTATCTTCGCATTCTACCACCTCAGAAAACAGAAAGTCTTGGAATTAGAAGCCTTGACATCGACATCCCAGTCCACCCAAGCAGTTCTTGGCACAGACACATCATCCTACCTGTTCATGTGAGTTTTCTCATCTCCCTATGTGGCCTACTTCACAGGCTACGGAGTCACTCAGGTGACATGACAAATGCTAAAGCACATTGGGAGGTGATCAAATTTGGAAACATGAAGGAATAAGTTGAAATGTAAAAGGTTTGAATACAGATGTCCATACCTACCCACAGTTGAAAACAAAAATGAAACTAATGAATTAAGCATACAAATTCACAGACACATACCCGTCTACATAGAATGGAACACAAACCCCTTAACTGGTTTTCAAAGTCCTCCCCAAGATATTCCCAACCCTTCTCTCTAGAATTGTCTCTCTATGTACCCTTTATGTCTCTTATAGTCCTGTCAAATTAATCACCCAGTGACTCAAGAGCCCAGATTATGGGCTTGTTCTTTAATACTTCCATTTATTGGTTATGTTATTTCTATCTCCTAGAATGCCTTTCCTCCATACGGCTATACATCCAAACCTGCTTAAATGCAGCCTTCTTCAGAATATAAATTATCTGTGATTTCCTCTGTAGTAAGTCAGGTATACTTAATCTGAGCAACCCTAGCATTTTTATTTGTGCCTCACATTCTACTAATGTATATGCTTGTGATTTGTCAGTTTCCTTGAAAAGGATTATGTCTAATTCTACTTTGTTTCACCTACCAAGGAAATGATGCTAGCCAGTGGCTAAGATTTACTGAGCACTTAACATGTGTGATCTTCTTTATCCTTACAGCTAAATGAGGATGTTGATACTTGTATTTTCCTTGTTTTGCAAATGAGAAACAGGGGATCAGAGAGGTTATAAAAGCTGCATAAATACACAGCTATTAAGGGTCAAGTCAGGTTGGAATATGGGGATTTCCAGTCTAAATCCATTTTTCATATCTATGCCTTCAATTATTGCATGTTCTTAGCATAGAGAGTACCAAATAAATAATTAATGGAGTAAATGAACAAAGAAAAAGAGAGAAAGAGAGGGAGAAAGAAAGGGAGAAAGAAAGAAAAGAAAAAAGAAAAGAAGAGAAAGAAAAGAAAAGAAAAAAGAAAAGAAAAGAAAGAAAAGAAAAGAGAAAAGAAAAGAAAAGAAAAGAAAAGAAAAGAAAAGAAAAGAAAAGAAAAGAAAAGAAAAAAAGAAGGAAGGAAGGGAGGGAGGGAGGAAGGAAGGAAAAGAAAGCATGAGTCTTCCAGCATAAACATTCCCATTCCATACACAGGATTTCACCTTTTCTTTCAGGTAGAGCCACTCACTGAACATTTGTTGAATTAATGACTAAAGGAATTGGTCCTAGAACAGATGTCTGCTGAGTCCAGAAAGCTCTCAAAGGGGAGTCATTCACTCATTCTTTCAACACTTACTCATCATTCATTCATTCTTTCAACATTTATTAAAAGGCTGCTATATAAAGGGCAAGTGGCATAGGAATAAAGAGTGAATCAGCCATGAGTCCTGCTCTTCAGGTGCTTACATTTTGATACCATGAGAATCTACTGGTGTTTTTCAAATCTAAGAGCAGACATTGGCAGAGTAAAGATAACTGAAGCTCAGGGAACGACCAACATAACATTCGGAGACGACTGCTAAGGGTAGGTCTGGTGCCAACCATGAAGAAGCCTTCCCTTAAAGAGGAACTTCAGCTAAAGATCATGGAGAATAACTGGATGACTCACCCACCAAAATAGGAAGCTCTGTCTGGTAAGGAAGATGGTGGCATCTAGGTGGCAGGAACCACGAAGGTCTCGCTCACTTCCCACAGCTTCACCCCTGCTTCTTGGGCTACTGTGTGTGAAATAGGGGACCTACCTGTTCACCCGCCGGGGCTGGACGGGAGCAGGCAGCACTGCGGGCGGAGATCCCAGGCTCTGCGAGGTACTGCCAGAGACATTTTTGGTATATAAATGCTACTCTAACTTAGAAAATAGATATTTCTTTATTAAGGCAAATGTTGACTTAATCCATGTATTTCTTTCCTATTTAAAAAATCAAAAAATACATTTTAAAAATATATGCATTAAAAATTATTTATGCAAAGAATTTATAACCAAGTGCTGTATCCAGCTTTACTGCAAAAAGTTCTCATTTTAAATTTCACAGCTAGTCTTTTTTTTTTTTTTCAGTGATTGGTTCTATCATACGCAAAAAAAAGGATCTCTCATTTTCCATAGGTTTTGATGAGGAAAGCAATGGCTCTCCTACTGGCAACTCTTAAATAACCAAGATAAATTTCAGAGACATAAATTCAAAAGTAGTAAGACAACTGTTTTGATTTCTTGGAAGTGCTGTCAAAGAAAACACAAGATTTTCATACTGTATGTTTTTTTACATTGATAATAAAGTATGTTTCCTTTTTTTTGTTAATTTAATATTTCTACTGCAAAGAATGAGAATCATATACTAGATAATTCAGACATTATCACTGAAAAGATTTTCAGACAGTCTCTTAATATAAACATGTTTTGGTACAACAGTTTTAAAAATTATGACTAATGAATAAATATTTTCAGAATGTTATTCTTTCTATTTGTTTATTTATGTTTACAGATCAAACACTGTAACTTACCAGCAAATGTGAGGGTCTTCCTTTGCCATGTTGTCTATAAGGTGCGTTAGGTAGGGAAAACGTACCAGTAAATGGGGGAGATACTTTCCAAGTTAACTGATGAGATAACTAAGTTGAATAGTCAAGGAATTCCACACCAATATCTCAAGTTCATTGCACACCATCGGCAGTCATCTGAAATGTTTGGGGCTTGTCGGTGGGTGGGGCACAGGAGCGGGTCTGAGATACGCTGTAGGAAGGTGGCGACTGTGTGAACATGGCATTGGCTTTGGAGCCAGGAAGACTGGGCCCCCAATCTTGACTCTACCTCACCGGCCCTGTGCCTTCTGAGCCGCAGTTTATTCACCTGAAAAACCATCATATTAACACCCCAACCTCAGAGAGTCATTGGGAGCATTAGAATATAGTGGATGCTCGCAAATGGCAGTTCTTATGAGATGGATAATGCTGGTATATTCACGTGCAGATATAATTAGGTAGTGTTTGCAGTGTATTTACGTGCAGTGTATGGATATTTTAAAAGGCATATTAAGCAATCCTTACTCCACGAGGTTGCCACATGGATTGCAGAAAGCCTGGCATGTTCTCCTGTTCCATAAAACTTGCTGTGGTTCCAAAGCACACTGGAGAGACCATCACTCCCTGTGCATACTCAACATATTATCATCGATAATTAAGAGCAGAGCACTCGACTAGAAGTAGGGAGATGTGGGATTTAGTCCTGGCTCCATCTCAAAAGAGCTCTGTGACCTCAGGTCAGTTGCCTCCTCTCTCCAGGCCTCAGTTTCCTAGTTTGAAGATGAGGAAATCACTTGGAAATCTTCTAGTTCTAAAACTGTATGAGGTACCTGACTTTCAGACTTTCTGACTCAAGCAGAGGTTCAAGAGGAAGGAAACCAGTAGAGATGACTAAGGTGGTGGGAGAGACTGACTGTTATCTCATGTCTGAAAAAGTGTGATATTGACGTGATTTTTACACGTTCTCTTAAAAGCTGAGATTAAAGTAGATCACATCAAGTTCCTTTCCTTGTGACCAAGGATGATAGGGCAGGGGCGCCTGGGTGGGNAGAGACTGACTGTTATCTCATGTCTGAAAAAGTGTGATATTGACGTGATTTTTACACGTTCTCTTAAAAGCTAAGATTAAAGTAGATCACATCAAGTTCCTTTCCTTGTGACCAAGGATGATAGGGCAGGGGCGCCTGGGTGGCACAGCGGTTAAGCGTCTGCCTTTGGCTCAGGGCGTGATCCCGGCGTTCTGGGATCGAGCCCCACATCAGGCTCCTCCGCTCTGAGCCTGCTTCTTCCTCTCCCACTCCCCCTGCTTGTGTTCCCTCTCTCGCTGGCTGTCTCTAACTCTGTCAAATAAATAAATAAAATCTTTAAAAAAAAAAAAAAAGAATGATAGGGCAACGTTAAATGTTTCTCTAATCCTAGCGGTAGGTCTACACTACATGCAGCACACAATTTTGTCTGTTTACAGTCCTAACCAAGGCCTTACATATGCATTGGGATTTGGGGTATAGTCTGTGGTCATGGATCCACTGAGGGCACCAATCACACACAGCCCCAAAGATCTTCAGTAAATGCTATTTTGCTGTGGTGAACCCCTTCCTATAATCAAACCATTAAATAAATCCAAGTTTAAATGGTCCAACTTCTAAATCTAACCAACCATGGAATGGGCCACATTGGAAGGAAGAGAGTTCCCAGCCTGGAGTTGTCTAGGAAGGAGTTCAATGAGCACTTCGTTAAGTGTGTTACGTCAGTGACTCCGATATGGCGTGATCTCTAAAGACCTTCTGAACTCCAATATTTTATGATTCTTCTGGCTCTCTTGACTCTTACCAGGCTAATTCTGGGAATGTGCGTGATGGGTTTTCCCTTCATATTTATATTTAAAAAAAAAAAAAGAAAGAAAGAAATGAGCTGTTTACACTGTTGAGGAAGAGAAAAAAGCCAACACTATACATAGGCTAGTTGAGTGTTTTAATGGTAATGACACCAATATTCCAGGATTGGGAGCCTTGGGGATCTGGGTAACAAATTTTAGTTAAATGTGAATGGCAACACTGTGAAAATAAAGTTCAGTAGAGGTGACTGACATGCCCAAACCTGGACCTGGCAAACAGGAGGGGGCAAGATAACCTTGCCCGTATTTGTTACGGTACCTGACAATTACCTGCCTGCTCACTTCTCCCTGGATCCTCTGAGAATTTCTAGAACTGACTTGGTTTGTACCCAGCTCAGTGCCCATGGCTCAAAGGATTGTTCTATAATCTAATCCAGTCCTTCTCCTTTTGGCCTGCTGCCTGCTCCAACTCAGAAGTTAAAAGGTTGCACTTCCTTAAAATGCAGTATTTCCCAACCGAACCTGCATCAATCAACCGATTAGTATAATTACACAGGCACTGCTCAAGGCTAAACACTGGCTAACGATCACTGGCTTTGTCTTATTCCAGGCTGGTCCTTCTTGATCCAGCTGAGAACTGACCACTGGAAAGGAGGTTCATGGGAAGATCTGAAATGCAACTAGGAGAACACCGTGTCAAACTGTCATAGCCGTACGAGGGGCAGCCTTGGCCGCGTCTATCCAGATCTGGTAAGTTGATGGAGTCTCGGTTTGAACCGCAGGGTGTGAAGAGTGACTTAGGATTTAAAGAATGGCATAGTAAAGGAGCTACTGAAGAGGTTTCCTGCCCTAACTCTCTTCTCAGGCTCTTTCAAAGGTCCTGTACCCCCTACCCCCTCCTTTTACTGGTTCCCACCACTCACTGTAGGTCTGAGTTGATTGGCCCGGTTGGGTTAAGGAGTAATACAATGCAACATTGGTAGGCACGGCAGCTTGGTCTGTGTGGATCCAAAGGGTTCAGAATCTTTTCAGCAATCACCCAGGCTCCAGGCAGAAGAACCCAAGGCCAGGGAGATAGGCCCATCCCTAGAAGGATTGTACCTGAAAGGCCAGGTTCATGCTTGCTGTTGTAGGGCAGGGTGTGAAGGCCTGGCTCTCTCCAGCGTTCTCCCTGAAGAACCACAAATGGGTGGTAACACCATGAGTTAGAAAGTAGGGCTCATGTTTCTGCTCCTGTCTGCTCCTGTCTGGGATTGCTATGAACTTCTTTGAAGAAAACTATTTGGCTCTACACTAAAATATAAGTCTCCGTAATCAGGCTGCTTCCAAAGAGTACCGTCCTCTCTCTCTCTCTTTCTGCCCTCTCTCCTCTCCCTTCAGCTCTGTCTTCCTTTTGGTTGTTTAGAATATGGTACATTTTCAAGCAAGGGACTTACATGTTTTACGAACATTTTGCCAGACAAGCCCGCACACAAGGGTTTTGAATCTGTTAGTGAAAGAAGGGAAATGATACCAGCCCTTGGGTGACATCACTGAAGACTGTGTTCTGTTCCTTACAGTGTGGCTGGGATTTTTCACTCCAAGAAGGGATTAAATAATAGAGCTTTCCAGGAAAAGAGTGACTTTACTTACTTACTTATTTATTTTTGCTTCTTCTAACTTCTTTATCCATTCAGAAACAGAAGCATTTGGTACCTGAAGACCAATTTCATTTTGTGGGGAAGGCTAACGCTATTGATAACTCCCACTAAAACAATAAGGAATGCAAATAATAACATCCAAACATTTTCATAGCTACTGTGTTGATCCTATGAATGACACAGCACGGTTTGAGAGGACAGGTATGGACAATATCCCCGGTTTTTCCTGGAGAAAAGCGGGGCCAGAAAGAGAAATGCCTTGCCCAGGGTCATACGCTTGCTAGACGGAAACTCCAAAACAGAGCCACTTTCTGACTTGAGGCTCAGCATGTCTTTTCCTACACCTTGCTGCCTGGTCCCACACAATAATCTTTAAGATTAAGTTTTTAGGCTTGAGAGTTAGGTCCATGGAGTTACTAAAAGGACTAAGAAAATGAAGCTTTGAAAAGATTATATTCTCATTCTTTTTCTCTGCACAGTGCCCGAGTATCAAGGAAAAGGATTATTTGTTAAGACTGCTTTGAAAATTCACTGGCCCATGAGTACTTGGCTAATGCCAAGGGCAAAATCCTGTATATCAAAACCACACTCTTTTTGGCTTTTCTTGGCTCGTTACTGTCTTAGCTGAGTGGCCAGCCTATGTGTGAGTTTACTGGTAGGAAAGTTTTCCGGGAGCAATGACTGGTTATGAGGTTTCTGCTGAGTTCCAGGTAGCAACTTTAGGCAAGTGCCTATCTGTTACCAGTGAGAGTGTGAGAGATAGAACACACATCAAGCCGACTGGCTCTGCCCAAAAGCTTTGTCTAACAGAGTCTAGACTGATCACCACCTCCCTGGATCACCTCTGGAATACTGGGAGAAAATATAATGATTAAGGGCCCTTCCTCCCCTCTCTCCTCCTCTTTTACTCATTATCAGCACCATAAAATCAATCATGGGTGAGACCTCGGAGAGATCAAGGTATGGTGGAGGGCATACTCAGCTGGAATTGTGAAGACCCTGCTTCTCTCCAGGCTTTGTGTGGTTTCAGAATGATTTGACTTTGTGGGTTTTAGCATCTCCATTAATCAAATGGAGAGTTGAACTGCATGGTCTTTGATACTTCCAGGCCTGACGTTCTTCTATTCTCTCTAGAATATCAGATTCTGGTCTAAACCTGCTTGACCAAGAATGCCCAGATACGCCTAAGCTTCTTGTCTTTGATCTTCCTTTGATTTTCTTTTACCAGAATTGCCAGGATGACATGAACAAGGGAGTTGCCCTTCCTGATCATAAGTAGTTAGAGGTCTCACTGTGATCACCCAGCATCCCCCCAACTCCAGTCCTGCCCTCTGCCAATGACCTCAAGCTATGACAAATGAAACACACAGAAACAATAGGAAACCCCTGCTGTGGAGGGCTCTTAATTTTAGAGAAGAGGAAAGGGAGATGGGGAGTGTAAGATCCAGTCAGCACCTGAGATGAGCCTGGACTCTGCGTGTGTGTGTGTGTGTGTGTGTGTGTTGTACACACACATTTTTTTTAAGTTGAATAATATCTTCTTTTAGGACTCTCAGAGTCCAGAGGATTAAATTTACTAACTTAAATCCAGTGATTATCTACCCTGCGTTCCTATTCTATGTCCATTCTAACGCTTTCTTCACCTCTCTCTTTCCCATAATTAGCTTTATAATTGTAAAGTTTTTTTAGAGGAAAGAAAGCTGTTAGGTAAAGTGAGAAATAAATGAGCAATAAATGTTAACAATTAAATAATTTCTGATTTGATTATCAATGTAGTGTACAAAATGAGAAAGCAAATAAATGACAGTAAAAATAAAACCTCTTGTGATCCCATCACTCAGAAATATCCACTGTGGACATGTTGGCAAGTTTCTTTCCAGTCCTTTTTTTTTATACATATGCATGCATATTTACTATCGATATTTTGTCATTGGTATTTCAAATGGGTTTTAGGACTTACTGTCACTACATACCTTTGGTCTTTTATCAGTTGTGTAAGATCTAATTCCTATAATTCCATATCACTGTGGTGGCTCTCCTTCCTAGTTGAGCCCTGTTTGATACAGAATATGTTGCTGAAACTCCTAAAACATGTCAGGTCTGAATTTTAGAACTGGCTTCCCTGCGCCCCGGACATACTCCACGTAAGAATTTGGAGGCATTGGACAGTATGGTCCGAATGAGCTCCAGGTTTTTTAAAAAGTCATCCATAGACTACGGATTCTGGGAAACAAACTGAGGGCTTCAGAGGGGAGGGGGATGGGGGAATGGGATAGGCTGGTGATGGGTAGTAAGGAGGGCACGTATTGCATGGTGCACTGGGTGTTATACGCAAATAATGAATCATCGAACTTTACATCAAAAACTAGGGATGTACTGTATGGTGACTAACATAATATAATAAAAAATTATTATAAAAAACTAAAAAAATAAAAGTCACCCATTGACTATTACATTTAACATTTATTGAATATCTGCTATACATGTCCAATATTATAGTAAATAGTTTACATGTATTACATTACTTAATCCTAACTCCCTGGGGGAAAGTATATCCTGTTTCCATCTTATAGATGAGGACAATGGGGCTTAGGAAAGCCATATAGCCCAAAGTTTCAGAGCTAATAAATGGTAGAGTCACACTTCAAACCCAGGGAGTTTGGTTCCAGAGTCCACGCTCTGGGCTCGAAGTTAAGTTACTCACTAACACACCAAGCTGGAGATGCATCACCTCTTGGTAGGAGGGCAGGGTCTTGGGGCAATCACTTGAACTGTGGGTATACATGACCTTGTGAGAAGAGCCCTGCTGATGAAGGCAGCAGGTGTGCTGGAGTGAGCACTGGATTAAGAGTCAAACAGCCCTGGGCTCCAAGCCTATTCTTCCAACATACCAGCCATGTGACCCTGGATATGTCACTGCCCTGTCTGAGCATCAGTGTTCTCCTCTATAAAAGGGAGATAATAATATCTGTTGTAAAGGTTGTGGT
Source organism: Ailuropoda melanoleuca (assembly GCF_002007445.2). Taxonomy (NCBI): domain Eukaryota; kingdom Metazoa; phylum Chordata; class Mammalia; order Carnivora; family Ursidae; genus Ailuropoda; species Ailuropoda melanoleuca. The sequence goes on from NC_048218.1 coordinate 76,744,339, forward strand.
GAGGATTAAGAATGACAACATCTAAAAGCACCTGGCATATTTCCAGGCATAGAATAAATTCTCATAGAATTTAGTTGAATCTGAGCAGAAAGTTTCAAGTTGAGACCTGGTTTTTAGTCTTGGATCAAACACACTTGGTGTGTGACTTTGAACAAAGATCCTGGGGCCTTTCTAGGCCCAAGTTCCTCATCTTTCTAAGAGGTGGTTGGACTAGATGATTTCTATGACCCTGTCTAGGAGCTGGGCCCTCAGTTGGTCTTTAGAGAAGGAATGTGGCAGATGGTGTCTTTCGTTCTCCTATCAGTCTGAAACAAGGCCAAGATTCTCCGAGTACAACGTGTTTCCCGTTGGCCCCCCTGCCCTGTGCATGTTCTTGACTAGAGCCATGCACTTGGAGTCTTCTGAAACGTCTAAAGTCTGATGAGAATCACAAATACTTCTTAGAAAGAAGGGGTCCTGTTGTGACTGTGGGCTGTATTAACCCTTCTAGGGAAGGAGGGTCACGGTTTTATAGTTCTTTCCATAATGAGAGAAAATAACTCCTTGACTTGCTCCAAAGAATACTGTTGGGAAATCGCAAAGCCAGATGAGTCTTTGGGTCTCTTGCACTCGATCATTTTATGATTCAGTTGGAAGACAACCACTTGAGTTTTAACTGAAGGGCTGCTAGAAGCTAAGCCCAGTGGGGAATGGTGAACTGATAGGAGTCTCTAAAGATGCCTCTCATCCGCCTCCATCAAGGAAACGTCAGCCAAGACCTGAAGAGCATAGACATGTTTTGTTAGGATCCCACAGAAAGGATAATGAAGGGTTGTTTTTATTTTTTTCCTATTTCCCTGACCATGCCGCATTCACCTTGGCAGCTGCCTCCTCTTCTCCCAAACCTCTAACTGAGGAGTGTCCCAAGGCTCAACAAGACTTCTTCTTGCTCTGTGCTCACTTCCCTGGGGATCTTCTTCAGGTTCACAGCTTTAATAAAATCTTAACACTGACAACTCCTGGATTTCTATCTCGAACTTAGACTTCTCTCCAGGACACCAGCCTCAGAAATCTAGCTCCCACTCAGGGACCACCTTCTGACTGTCTGTTCGGCTGCTCTAACGAAGCCATCCAAATTAGAGCTCCTGATGTGCCCCGAACTCCTGCAGATCTGCTCCACCTGCAGTCTTCCCTTTTTGGGTAAATAACAAAGTCATAGTTGTTCAGACCAAAGAAAATGAAGCCGGGTCTGATTCCTGTTTCTCCACAACCCACATCCAGACTACCAGTAACGATATTGGCTCTGCCTTAAGAATTATATACAGAATAACTCTTCCCCATTTCCTAAACCAAGCCACCATCACCTCCCTCCAAGATTATTATAATAACTCCCTCAATGCTCTCTGTGCTCCTACCTTGCCTATCTGAACAGAGTGCCTAGAGGGATTCTGTGAAAATGAACTTTGGATCCTGTCCAGGCCATCCATGTTTCCCATAGCATCCAGAGGAATAGAAGGTGCTTCCAGTACCCAAGGGGGTTTATATAACGTACCCTCTTTTCCTCCCTGTCCTCCTCTCTCACTGCTCTGCCCTCCTTCCCTTTGCTCTAGGGGAACCTGCAGGAATGCCAGCCTCCAGGTGTACAGCCCCCTAGCTGTTCTTCACACAACGGGCATGTTCTGGCTTGGGGCCTTGGTGCTCACAGTTCCCTCTGCCTGGCACCTCTTACCCCAGATATCCAAATGGTTCCCTTCTGCATCTCTTCTCAGTCTTTCGTGTCACCCGCCTAGTGGTGCCTTCCCCAGCACCCTATCTCACACTGCACCCTGCCCCAACACATGCCCTGCCACTCTTCCCTGCCTTTTCCCTTTCTAGCATTTACTATTGTCAAAACTATTTCATCTTTACTATCAAGGGTATTGTCTGTTTCTCCCTCCTATTTTGGAGGAAACGCCAAAGGACAGGGGAACACAGTGCCTGGCATTCAGATATATTAGTTGAAGAAATGGGTGGAGAGGCTGGCCAAAGGCTTTGAGGAGGAACTTGAGTTTGAGTGACCCTCTGAATCACAGGAGGATCTGAGTGACCAGAGGCTGAGAAAGGGGTGCTCAGAAGATAGGGACACTGGGCAGAGGCTGAGTGGGGTCCCATGTGATGGATAGGGCTACACTTACTGACTCATTCTTTATCAGCCTTTACCTATCTGGTTTTATTTCTTCCAGAGCACCTAGTGTCTATCTTTAAGTATGTAGCAAAAATCCCATGGGCTGTTTGGTATAATAGAAAGCACATGGATGGAATTCAGAGTCACAGACCTAAATCTAGAAGTGTGACCTTGGACTAGCCACTTGACTTCTCTAAACCTCTGCTTGCTCATCTGTCAAAGAAGGAAAACAACACTGACTTGTGTTCTCATGGCAGGGAGGGGGGCCATTGGAAAGATCAAATGAGGTAACGGATGGAAAGTGCTTCACACTTTGAAAGCTGGACCATGTAGTAGGGATTAGTGAAATGCATGAGTGTGTCACTGAAATAGTCACTCAGACTCACATATAGATTATCTACCTCAGTGACAAGGAAAGGAGGAGAGGGAGTTCCAAATTGGTGACTAATTCAAGAAACACTTCATCTGGGTTTTCGAATACGGGAGGGACATGGGAGGAGGGATTGGAAGATGTGCCTTCCTGAGCTCATGGCTCATGTCCAAATGAAATGCTATTTGTTCCCTGTGCACCAGGCTCTGGAGATTACATCTCCTTTCATCCTTACATACATTTGTGAGTTGGGTGTTATTACCACCTTCTTTAGAGATAAGAAAGCTGAGGTTCAGAGAAGTTAAGTAACTTGCCCAGGGTCACACAGGTATTTGATGTCAAAGTCCAAAGAAATCAGCTTTGTTGTAAGAGTTTCTTTGTTCTTTCCATAAACTGCCTTTACAGAGACCTTGATGCAATGAATTGAACAGCTAACAGTACTGTCTCAGTGGCCTGAATTTGGGCAAGTAAATAATACACAAGCCTAAAACATCAGAGGCGCACACAGATAATAGACTCTAAGCTACTAAACATAATTCAAAAAGTGAAAAGGAAAGCCCATGTGCCAAGTGTGAATCCAAACTCTTTTCTAGGCCACTGTCTTGTGCTGTGAATGGTTTCTCACGGCAGTACATGGTAACCATTTAGAAGCGATGAGGATTATGAGCTAAACTTTCAGTAAGAGCAGAAGAATAATATATCTGGGAAACAATGCCCACAGGTCTTCCTAAACATCAGATTTTTTTTTTCTAAAAGCAGTGGCATAAGAAATGACATGACTAGCATCCCAGTCTAGATTTTATTTGTTTGCTTGTTTATTTATTGAGCTGACACACAATTTTATATCAGTTTCAGGTATAAGACATGGTGATTAGACAAATCTACATGTCATGCTACGCTCACCACAAGTGTAGCTCACACAGCTGTCACCATACAAGGCTATCGCTGTACCTTTGACTATATTCTTTATGCAGTACTTTTCATCCTCATGATGCATTCATTTCATAACTGGAAGTCTATACCTCCCACTCCACCGCACTCATTTTGCCCATCTCCTCAACCCGCTCCCTTCCAGCAACCACCCATTTGTTCTCCATATTAATAGGTCTGTTTCTGCTTTTTTTTGTTTGCTTGTTCATTTGTTTTGACTTCAGATTTCACACGTAAGTGAAATCATATTGTATTTGATTTTTTCTGACTTATTTCACTTAGCATAATACCCTCTAGGTCCATCCATGTTCTTGCAAATAGTAAGACCTCATTCATTTTCATGGCTGAGTAATAATCCTGTGTGTGTGTGTGTGTGTGTGTGTGTGTATGTGTGTGTGCGTGACATCTTTTTTATCCATTCATCTATCAGTGGACACTTGGGCTGCTTCCATATCTTGACTATTGTAAATAAAGCTGCAATAAACATAGGAGTGCCTATATCTTTTTGAATTAGTGTTTTCATTTTCTTTGGGCAAATACCCAGTAGTGGAATTACTGCATCATATGGTAGTTCTATTTTTTTTTTCATTTTTAAAAATTCAACAATTAACATACAGTGTTATATTAATTTCAAGTGTACAATAGAATGATTCAACAATTCTCTACATTACTCAGTGCTCATTACGGTAAGTGTACTCTTAATCCTTTTCTCCTATTCCCCCATCCTCTCACCCACCTCCCATCTGATGACCATCAGTTTGTTCTCTGTGTTTAAGAGTCTGTTTTTCTATTAGTCTCTTTGTATTGTTGTTTATTTGTTTTGTTTCTCAAATTCCACATATGCATGAGATCATATGGTATTTGTCTTTCTCTGACTTATTTCACTTAGCATCATATCCTCTGGATCCATTCACGTTATTGCAAATGGCAAGATTTAGTTCTTTTTATGGCTGAGTAATATTCTATCATCTATCTATCTATCTATCTATCTACCACCTACCTACCTATCTACCTAGATTACTAATTTGGGGGGGGGGAAACTCCATTCAGTTTTCCACAGTGGCTGCACCACATGGCATTCTCACCAATAGTGCAAGAGGGTTCCTTTTTCTCCACATCCTTGCTAATACCTGCTATTTTTTGTCTTTTTGATTCTAGCCATTCTGACAGGTATGATTTCATTGTAGTTTTAAGTTGCGTTTCCCTGATGATGAGTGATGTTGAGCATCTTTTCATGTGTCTGGGGTCATCGGTTTGTCTTCTTTGGAAAGATGTCTATTCAGATCCTCCGCCCATTTATTTAACTGGATTGTTTGGGTTTTTTTGGTGTTGAGTTGTATAAGTTCTTTATATATTTTGGATATTAATCCCATATCGGATATGTCATTCGCAAATATCTTCTCCCATTCAGTAGGTTGTCTTTTCATTTTGTTGATGGTTTCCTTCATGTTCAAAGGCTTTTTATTTTGTTCTAGTCTCAATAGTTTATTTTTGCTTTTGTTCCCCCTGCCTGAGGAAACATCTAGAAAAATGTTGCTAAGGCTGATGTCAAAGAGATTACTGCCAATTCTTTTTTTCTAGGAGTTTTATGGTTTCCTTCTCCCATTTAGGTCTTCAATCCATTTTGAGTTTATTTTTGGTTATGGTGTGAGAAAGAGTCCAGTTTCATGCTTTTACATGGAGCTGTCCAGTGTTCCCAGCACTCTTTGTTAAAGAGACTCTTCCCCATGGGGTAGTCTTGCCTCCTTTGTGGTAGATTAACTGACTGTATAGGTGTGGGTTTATTTCTCCCAGTCTAGATTTTAACTGGTGACACTTACGCACCAGCTCATCTGTTGTCTACCACATAATGAGATTTAATTGGTGTTCACTGAATATATGCAAGTATCTCTCTATGTATGTATAACATGCATGGTAACAGGTATAGTTTTGGTAATTATGTATATAAGTTTATTTGTGTCAATTGTGAATATACAGATGGATGGACACTGGGCCCATAAGTTGGATAAATGCAAAAAAAAAAAAAGCCTATAACATGTGACAGAATACTTGCTTTCAACATATATGTACCAGAAAGTTAATGGAGCACCTACCGGGCACTTGTGGAAGGAAATAGGAGGCATAGCTCTTTGCACTGGCCTCAGATAGCCATAAGAACAATATATAGACAATTTTAAATAAGTGATTTTTGTCGGTAAGAACTACTTGGATTTGGAGGCAAAGGAGAGCCATTTCCCCTTTGTTGTAAAGTACCAGTTACAGCGTGAGGGGTGAAAGAGGCCTAGGTCATCCTGTGCACTTAACCTTTTTAGATTGCAAGATTGAACTGCCTACAGGAGGGTTACACAGTGATTCATAGACATACTTTTAAAAAAATAAAAATATAAAAATCCTTTCCTAGCCACCTCTGTTCTCTGTAGGTGCTTCGGAAACCCTGAAAAATGGGTCTTTGCAAGGAGGCACCAAACTTGGTGGGATGGTGCAAGGCCGGGAGCATGGGTTTTGGCTTGAACTCAACCAGGATTTGAATCCCCCTCGTATACTTATTAGCTCTTTGATCTCAGGAGGCTATTTCTATTCAGAACCTCTGGCCCTTGACTTAGGAGATGAACACACCTGCCTATGTGTCCCATCAGTACAAAATAAGGTTACATTGTAAGGGGCTCAAGCAGAGTAGCTGGCTCACGAAATTCTCAGTATCTCTTTCCTCCCCGTACTCGTACTCGAAAACACTCCATCAGCCTCGAATTTCCTTAACACCCTTGGCAAAGGCACTTCCTGCCTTCTCCCTTCCCCTCATCTACTGCATTCAGGGGTTGGCCAGATGATCTCTAAGTTTCTGTTCAGCGATACTAACTGTCTAGTTCTATGTTTTACCACATGGCTGGGCTAGCTGAACGGTGCATCAAACAGCCTACTTTCTACACATTTTATACTAATGAGCCATTGACTGTGCTTTAAGGCATTTAATCCTCAAAAGAACACCTTGCGGTAGCTTTCCCTTTGTACAGATGAACAAACCAAGGCAAGAGGCATAGAGAGAAATCATACTAGACCTCCGGTTTGGCATTGGGCTTGCAGAGAGACTCTTTAGAAAGGGTTGACAACCGCATTACAAAACAAAGCCCTTTATTATAACCCCGTCCTTGAAAATCAAGTGGAAACTTCCCAATTTTCACTCCATCCATTCTCCTTCCTCTTACGCTGAAAGCTTTAGTCATCTTATCTCTCTTTTGTGCTGTCCCTTTTAAATGTTGCCATTCTAGGCTAAGATCATGACCCTCCTAAGAGGCTTAATCCAAACCAGAAGGCAACAGGACTGAACACAGAGTCTCCCATACCTGGTTCTCGGACTAAAGATGCACAAAGAGGATGCCCCGGAATCCAGCCTTGGTGCCCGAGGCTGTGGCCCGGGCTGTGAATTTTAACTGGCTCTTGCCTGATTGCCTTTCTTTGTCATTTGACATACTTGTCACTGGATCCCTGGTAAAGCCGATCTCTTTCTCTACGCACTGATTTATATTCCCCCCAGAGGAACTAGAGTTATGCCCTACACAGCGGGTGTGCCCTGAGCCAGGTCAGTCGCAGATTCCATCGAGCCTTTCCATGATTGCACTGAGTTGCTGGCCAGCCTGCAGTGTCTGGTCAGCCTTCTTCCCAGCCTTCCCCTCCTAGATTCACAAAGCCCAGTTTCAACTAATTCTTAATAATGCAATTAAATTTTTGGAAACCAAAGCTGAGTTTCATATTTAAATGTTGACTTTCAGCACACAGGAAAGGTTGGCCAAAAGCAGGAGTGACTGAAAATTTTGGCAAAGAGATTAATTGGGATTTTCCATTCTCAGTAAAGCTGCATGTGCTAACCCACAGGTAATACTCTGTCCTCAGGGGTTCCCAGGGACCAAAGAGTAGGCAAAGCATGAAACTGAAAACCAGCACGCCTCATAGGAAATCGTTCTCAAGAAAAAAAAAAAAATTAGGTAGAGGCAGACTTGAACTGTTTCCTCTTTTGAAATGTAACAGCACCTACCTCTTAGGGCTGTTGTGTGGGTGAAATTAGAACATATATGAACAGGCTAGCACAGGGCCTTGCTCAGAGTAGGAGCAATGAATGTATTTACTTGCTAATACTTCAATATGGGAAAAGGCACTTGTCTGCAGTTAAGTGACCAGGTTTTTGAAACTCGAGGCAGCCCAGCTGGTGCCTTCCCATTCCAGGTCCCCCTATACTCGTCCTTCTAATTAGAATAATAATCATGGCTTCAGAGGGTCATAAGGAGAAGCACATTAAGGAATGGCTGAAAAAGTTCTTTGCATACTAGACAGCTTTCTAGACAAAATAAAGTACTGTTAGGGGTACACCTAATCTCTGTGCCATTCTTTCAACTCTTCTCTGTCTAGAATACCCTCCTTCCCCACACCCCCCTCTCCTTAACCTGCTGTAACCTCCTCCTAACATAAGCCGTGCGGAAGTTCTACCCTTCATTCATAAGGCAGTAGAGCATAATGGCTAAGGATAAAGACTTAAATCACTAGGGTTAAAATCCCAACTCTGCTGTTTGTTAGCTGTTTGATCTTAAGTAAGTTACTTAACCTTTCTGTGCTTCAGCTTCCTGTCTGTAATTTGAGGATGACAATACCCCCCCCTTTTACAAGGTTGGATTAAGTAATTTCACACATGTAAAGTACTTGAAACAGTACATACTAAGGACCATATATATGTTAGCTTTCTTTATTTCAAAGCTATGCTTATAATTCTGATATTTATTTCAAGAATATGTTCAATCTTAAATTTTATTTTTTTAAAGATTTATTTATTTATTTTAGAGAGAAAGGGAGAACGGGAGTGGGGCAGGGGGAGCGAATCTCGAACAGATGCCCCACTGAGCATGGAATCTGATGTAGGGCTCGATCCCACGACCCTGGGATCATGACCTTAGCCGAAATCAAGAGTCAGATGCTTAACCAACTGAGCCACCCAAGCGCCGCTACATTATTTTATTATGATGTTCACGTTCTATCCCTCCAAGAAACTTTCCTAGATCTCTTGGTTTGAAGCAATTATGTTTCCATATTCAACGAAAATATTTCAGTTAAAGCTCAGTGATAGCCCTTGTCATTGCTTGTGTGTTTGTTGACATCGCTCTCCTGCACTGGCCTTAGAGCCCTGAGTGACACAGGCTTCCTCTTGTACCTCTGTGTATATGGTCGATGCACATTAAATATTTACTGAATTGGATGGAAGGTATGCAATAGATACCTAAATATTTTGGACAATAGCTAATAACAACCCCTCCATAATCGTATTTTAAAGACTGAACACGACTGCGATCTTTTAGCGCCATACCCGACACATAGTACATGCTCCGTGAACGTATTTCCTTAGAAGGATGGAAAGATTACTAAAGGTATGCTGAGTCTAATGAAGGGCTTCGTTTTATTGGCTTCCTCTCATCAAAGACATGTATTAAATGGGTAAGACATTTATCTTAGGAGCCAGGGCTGGATTAAGATGCCAAGGAGAAGAAAACTACCTCCCGATCCTCAGGCACTCATATGCAGGAGGAGAGAGAGTCCAGTTGCTAAATAATTACAGGGGCTGTAGGTGCTCAGCTGAGTAGGACGGAGCTTTACAGGAACATGCCTTCTGCCCCTTAGTCACCACTCTAAGCCTTAGACTTCCTTGATATTAAATTGCAAAGATATGTCCATTTGGGATGACAGCACCTTCTTTTTCAATAAGTAGGGAAACAGGAGAAAAGGTTCTAGATTGACCAAAGGAAGAGGGGAGCAATTTAGTAATGAGGGTGGGGTGGATTACATGCAGCAGGTGAGACTATAAGCTAGGGGACGTGATACATTGAGTCACATCTATACAGTCACATAGATTTCTTAGTCTCAACCTTTTTGATGTCAAATGTCGACACAACAATGTAAAACAAATAAACAAAAGTACGGGTCCTGAAGGAAGACCTAATCTCTCACCAACTCTACTTCCACCAATAGCTCCATTTTTTTAGCTCCCAGTTTGCTATCAGTTGAGAAATGAGTTTGGGCTGGAGTACCTCTAAGGATCATTCTACCTTTACTTTTTTTTTATTCTATTTTTTAATGCCTTGCCTGATATGAAAACCAATCCTTACTCCTAGCTTCAAGTACTGTGTCTATCTTGTTGAACCCCGAATTTATATCTCCAAACCAGACCTATCTTTTGGGTTCAGGTCTTGCGTATCCAACTCCCACTTTGACATCAGAGATATCTCAGACATACAATGTTCAAAACCAAATTCTGGATTCCCAGCAACTGCCTCCCACAAACTTCTACTTTGCACTGTTTTGAACTCAGTAAATGGAAATACATCCACCCAATCGCCCAAATCAGAAACTTGGGATTCGTTCTTAATACCCCTCTTTCTTTTACCACCCACTCCCGATCAATCCAATCTTTCTTTCAATCTTGTCAATTCTACCTTCAACGTATGCCTCAAATCTTTGCCCACGTCCCCACCTACACTGCCATCTCCCTTCCTCTCTCACCATGACTCCTATCGTAGCCTCTTAAAGAAACTGTTCTTGCCCCCTTTCTAATGCACCTTCTACATGCTAGCTGGGGTGCTTTTCTCAAAATATAAATCAGATCATGTCATCACCTTGCCTGAAAATCTGAAATGATTTCTCAATATACTTTATATAAACTCTCAATTCCTGTCCATGGTCTACAAAGGTCTCCGGGGTCTAGCTCCTGATTCTCCCTCCAAATTCATCTCCTACCAGTCTCTCTGCTTATGCCATGCTGTCCTCTTTCAGGTCTCTGACCATGCTAGGGGTTTACAGGGTTCTTTGACCTCTGTTCACTCTGCCCCGTAAACTTTATCCCCACTCTTGGCGGGGCTACCCCATCCTCCTTTTTTGGCTTAAAGCTTACTTTAATAGAGAGGCCTGTACCCTGAGTAAATGATGACTTTCCCCTGCCTTATAGTACATTATGTATTTCCTGCATCTCAGTTATCATAATTTATAATAAATACTCCTCTGTGGATTTACTTGTGTAGGGCTTGTCTCCTCACCTAGACGATGGGCTCCTCCAGGGACAAGTCTGTAATGGTTCTTTGTATGTGAAAAGTCTAGCTCAGGGCTTAGCACACAGTAGGTGCTAAATTCGTAATGTCTGTGGTTGCATATTGATCAGACCTGAAAATATCAACAATGCTTATCCCATGCTAAAAAAGTCCAGCCAAATGGGGGATAAGGTAATGAAATATATTCAGTCATGTCCTGTTTCTCCAAACTTTTTAGTTTCTAACCTCTAGAACCCCCCAGCACTCTTCAATTTTCTTAGTAAAACTTCCCAGTTTTTGGAGTTGAGAAGGGAAGTATCTTGGTGTTACGTCCCTTTGCTTTGCCTCCCTCCCCTCCCCAGACACACTTAGCTTTACGCAGGAACGTGGCTTCTACAGGTATGGTTGGGTGAGAGGTGTTGGGAACAGGAGGGGTGGAAAGGGAAAAAAAAGGAACCGTATGGGGGAGGTGGCTGCCCTTGCACAGCTTGGACATCGTCCCAGCTCACCCACGTTGGAGTTTTTTTTTAATGCCATATACATCCAGTATTCTCTTCTTCCCACCTCTAGGAATCCAAAAATAAATGAGCTGTTGATCAAGGGTTTGGTGCTGGCAAAACTGGCAAGTATGGGCAGACAGGCTCCCAGTTCTAGAAGTTTTCTCTTGCCACTACCCTCCGCTGCCCCCGGCCCCCTGTTGAGAATGTTGAGCACCTATCTCTACTATTTCTTCTGGGTATTTTGTTCCATGTAGGTCCCTATTGTGATAGATTGCAAGAAGCAGGATATGGGCTTTTGAGTAGTTTTTGACTTTAACAAAGGTCTGTTGCTTCGTCTGCTGAATTATTGCTTTGTGCTGTTATTAGAGTGAAGGCCTTACTTCTCTCTAGCACCTGTGCTCCTATTTTCTCTCCTCCTCCCTATCAACAAGAACTTGCTCTGAATCTCTTTTTATATTCACCTCATCATTCATGGATCCACTCGGCATTTGTTACAGAGATGGGAGGGCTAGATGCAGGGATTCTCTTAGAAGGATGGCGTTGGCCCAGGGCTCCTCCTATCACTCAGGTCAGCCCTTTGGTAGAAAGTTATCCGATCATCTTGTTGAGGTAACTCGCCCATCAACTCGATTGCTTGAAAAATGAATAGAAATCCACCTTGTTGATCCTGGAAAACAGCCCTGATACATTTGGACTTTGTTAATATCTTTTGCTAAGACTGAAGTTAACTCAAAACAAATGATTTTTTTCCATTTGGGTGCAGGGAAGGGGTAGGGAGGGGTTAAGGTACAAGGAGGAGGAAGAAAGAGGAAGAAGGTACCGAAAAGGAGGATCTAATACTGGATTTCAGTTCCCACTACTGGGAAAAGGTTCATTTCCAATTCTGCATTTCAAGAACAAAAAGACTTTCTGATGATCTTTTTTATTCTCTTTGGATCAGTATGAATCCTTAGCAGTTAATTTATGTCTTCCTGTACTTAAAAGGTTAAAATATTTTGGGAAGTGAAATTAATATATTTAAGGATGGTTACAAAGTCAAGACAGGGCACTTTAAATCACTGTTCCCCAGACATAATCTGAGTCACAGAATCTGTTAGGGAATAACCTAAAGGCTTTATTTAACTATGATTGTTCACTCATTAGTTTGTCCGTTCATTCAACATTCAACAACTACTTTGACCTGCGCATTATAATATCCAACGTACTTCCCCCCCCCCATTGTCCTTGATTCTCAGGAGAACCCTGGTTGGTAGTCCTTTAACAGAAATTACCAGTTTAGAGAACAAGAAACCGAGACCCATAAAAGTTAGTCAGTTATGGAACTTTAACTGGAACCCAGATCATCAGATTTCACATCAAATTCTCTTTCAGTTCTACCTAACTTTAATTTCACCAACATTACCTAAGTGAGCAATGTGTTGGACACGAGTCTCAGAAAACAAAAATGAAGTACTCTTACCCTTGAGGAGTGTCTAGCCTATTGAAGGAAGGCAGAGATCAAGGCAGGGGTGTGGGATGGAGGTAAGTGCATGGGTCCTCGGAGTCTGGCATAGAAGGTTGTAGGAGATAAGACGGGGAAAAGTTTGAGGGCCTTAAGTACTTGATTTCTCGATTTGCCATCACCACCATCAAGTCTTCTTAATCTGCTTTCTCCAAGTATGGCTTTTATTAATGTCAGAAGTAATCTTTTTCTGTCCCACTTTCTTTTGAACATTTGGCTGGCATTGCAGTGCCAGTGTCTCCAAAGCGTAAGGTTGTTCTTGGCACCCTGATGTTTCCACATTGAATGCTGCTGGACTAACTAATGGTTAAGACCGCTGCAATTGTGTCTGGTGGTATTATGCATGTGTCATGATATCCCGTCCATCCTTGCCCGGCCACAGAGAGGAAATGGTTACAACTGCTGGCAGACAGGCCCAACCCTAGGTGGGCTGGGTCTCGGTGACTACTATGGAAAGTGGTCTGGCTGCAGGGCTGGCAGAGATCATCTGCCTGCTTATCAACCAAAGGTCTGGGATGCCCAGAGGGTTGAGGCGAACGTGGGCTTAGAGTTAAGTAGGCATCAAGATCTGTTAGGGGTGCAGTTCCTGCTGGGAATGGTGTTGCATTCTGATATCCAGGCTGTAGATGTTACTGGACGCTGTGAGCTCTGGGAGAGCATGATGCTAGGTGATCTGACTGTTCATGGTGCAACCAGTGAGGTACAAGAAGATACAGGTCCAGGCAAAGTTCTGGCCTGTAGACAGCCCAGCAGGTGATTGTGGCAGTGAAGATAGCCGAGGCTCTCCATGTACTCAGGCTCATGGGGCTCTTCCTGCATTGGGTATTGGGTATCACTGGTGGGTACATTGAGATGGCTGGGTTATATCTTGTTCTAATCAATACCGGGTGAAAGATTCAGAGACCGAACGTGCCCAAGGCTGGGGGGTGGGGGGGCTGTCAATGTCTCACACTGATGGCAGAGTGGGAGGTAAGACACAGCATCTAAGAAGAAGCCACAGAGTTTTGTTTGGCTCAGAGTCAGTCCTGGCTTGGGGACTATCTTTGGCATGACCTAAAGCAAATTTTAGCACCTTTCTGAGTCTCTGTTTCCTCAGTAGATTGTGTGCCCCCTGGGGTCGGGATCCCATATTGTATTCATTTGCTTCCCCAGCATCCAGCACATCATCTCCTTCACAAAAGACTGTCAGTGAACTTGAGAGTTGTTTGAATGAGTGAATGAGTGAGTGAATAGGGTGAGCTGAGGGTGAGGAACGACCTTAGTAGTTTCAGGGAAGAGGGACTTATCAGAAGAACGGTCCTCACCCTCACCCCCTCGATTCTGATGTCTACCCCATGCCCTTTTCCAAAAACCAGTGATTCAAATAATAGTATACTCCCCAAAGTTCCTAATAGCCTGTGATTCTCTGAAGAAAACAAAGCAAAACAAAACAGAACCTTGAGTAGTTTATTTTAAAAAATTTTTTGCCTTCACATTTACTAACCAAAGATGTTATAAGAATAAAAAAATAAACGTCCGGTAGCCCCCAAAGAACTCCAAAAGGCAGTCTATCTACCAGGAAATCTTCTGGGGTGGCCTCAGAGAGACAGCCAAGTAACAAGGAAACCCTTTGACATTTGCAAATGCTACGAAACAGCAACAAACAAGAGAAGCTCACTAAGACCCAGGGGCGGAGGTACATCAAAGATTTGCTGATCTCCCTAATCTCATTTGGGTCAACGTGCTCCACAAGGGCGCTGTTTGTTGTTATGGAGATAAGTGTCTCCAAGAGTGAAAGGTCTTCTCCAAGAGTGAGTGGGCGGCTCTCATTTTTGCTATAGGTCCTAAAGACATGGGCAGCATTAACTTTAGGTCAAACATGCGGAACTGTGAGTGAGGCAACTAATTGCATTTAAAAGACACCACTTAGGGCTTTTCAGTGTCATAGGTGTGTGCTTGTGAGATAAATAGGTAGGTAGATAGATAGATAGATATCAAACTAATATATAAACATTACATAATTTGGAAGATAAGGAAAAAATAAGGGAGGAGAAAAGCATTCATAACCCTACTACCCTAAGACAGCCAAAATATTTTTTTGTTTATTGTGTACTCTTATTTATATCCCGTCTATTTTCTATGAAGAGTATCTTTTCTTTTTTTAAAGATTTTATTTATTTATGTGACAGAGAGACAGCCAGCGAGAGAGGGAACACAGCAGCGGAGTGGGAGAGGAGGAAGCAGGCCCCCAGTGGAGGAGCCTGATGTGGGGGCTTGATCCCAGAACGCCGGGATCACGCCCTGAGCCGAAGGCAGACGCTTAATGACTGTGCTACCCAGGTGCCCCTAAGGAGAGTATCTTTAAACATAGTTATGAACATGCTANTCCCAGAACGCCGGGATCACGCCCTGAGCCGAAGGCAGACGCTTAACGACTGTGCTACCCAGGTGCCCCTAAGGAGAGTATCTTTAAACATAGTTATGAACATGCCATATACATATATACACATATATACATACATACATATATATCTTACTTTTCACTTTATCTGTTACCATAAGTATTTTCTAATTCCAATTTTTTAAAGAAGTGTGGCTTTTTAAATTTAATTTTATTTTTTTAAAGATTTTATTTATTTATTTGACAGAGCGAGAGAGCACAAGCAGGGGGAGCAGGGGGAACAGTAGAGGGAGAGGGAGAAGCAGGCTCCCCACTGAGCAGGGAACCCCATGCGGGTCTCAGTCCCAGGACCCTGAGATCATGACCTGAGCTGAAGGCAGACGCTTAACCATCTGAGCCACCCAGGTGCCCCTCCAATTCCAATTTTTAAAAATTAGTCAGATTATACTTCATATTCTCCATACAACACCTTTCCCCTCAAGTCAGTTACAATGGGACATGGAGATTATGCTAATTTTTTGTTGCATACCTATATTAATTCAAAGACTTCCCCCTATATGTTTGAATTTTTTCCTGTATGTTATATGCACCTCAAAGATGGGTTCCTAGAAGTAGAATTACTGACTCAAAGGGCTTAACTGTTTGTGATTCTTAAGACTCGTGACCAAATGGATCACCGAAAGAGTCATGCTAACCAAAATGTAGTGTGACAGGATTCGATCTCACTGCATTTCACCAAGAATTATTTAAATGTCAGCCTCCATAGTGAACATAAGTATTGGTCCAAAGATTTTTTTTTTATTATTTATTTATTCGATAGAGATAGAGACAGCCAGCGAGAGAGGGAACACAAGCAGGGGGAGTAGGAGAGGAAGAAGCAGGCTCATAGCGGAAGAGCCTGATGCGGGGCTCGATCCCATAACGCCGGGATCACGCCCTGAGCTGAAGGCAGAAGCTTAACCGCTGTGCCACCCAGGCGCCCCAGGTCCAAATATTTTATAACTACTTGGCAGAGAGGTTGATAGACGTGGGAAAAGATAGAGAAAAAAGGGCAGAGACACTTAAAACTCAAGTGCAGCATGCGGACTAGACACCGTTGGTCACTGACAACTGGTTAGAAATTAATGAGGCATTCCTGAAGTAATGTACACCAATGTACTAGCAGCCTTCAGCTTACCAAAGTGGATACAGCAGCAAAATAAGTGATTCAGGGTGGACTGGTTGACGGGAATCAACTCTACCATTAATTTTGGGGGTGGTCTTCACAAACCATTTCCCTCTCTGGGCCTTTTGCAACTGTGGAACTAGCAGGTTGAAGGCTGAAGAGAGTTTAGATTATAGTGTCAAATCCAGATGATGAAGACAAAGTCACAGAGTCGCAGGGTCCAGTCAGCTGTTTTCCCTAGACACCCAGAGTTACAACTCCGATGAGATCCACAGTTCTACCAGAGTGGTACGATGAAATAGCAGACATCCTGGGAACCTCTCGGGGCTCCCCCAACCTCAGTTAGGAATCCTCAAGTTCTGTATGTCTCATTTGGACTGATAGCAAAGATTTTTCAGGGCCTTGTTTCCATAGAGAATCTCCACAGAAAAATGTTGAATAAGCGGACCAATGAGGTGGCTTCAGTCATCTACCACTATAAGGACATTTGGCCTTTGGTGCCTCACTAGTGCTTTCCAGACAGTTTTCTATCTAGATGATGACATACAGAAATTAGCTAAATTGCTTTCAATTTAGTAAGCTAAAGGAATAAAGGCAGGTTCCCTCATTTTCCAGACTCTATTTTGGGGGCAGGACCTCTCAGATTTCAAGGGAAGCCTGGGTCACTTTTTAGAGGCGTCTAGTATGGGGGGAAAAAGAGAGAGAGATTATGTGTGTGTGTGTGTGTGTGTGTGTGTGTGTGTGTGTAGTGGTTTTTTGACATAAAAAAATGATAAGATTGTACAGAGAACGATCCTGTACCCAGCTTCTTCCATTATTAACATTTCACCTTAGTACGGTACATTCATAACAACTGACGAAACAATATTCACACAAAATTATTAACTAAAGTTCATCATGTATTCAGATTTGTTTAGATTTCCCTTCTGTCTTTTTCCGTTAAGTACACTTTACATGAAGTTATCATGTCTCCTTAAGCTACTCTTGGCTGTGGCAACTTGTCAGACTTTCCTTGTTTTTGATGACCGTGACAGTTTCGAGGAGTACTGGTCAAGCATTTTATAGGACACCCCTCTACTAGAAGGTGTCTGATGTTTTTCTCATAAATAGACTGAGGTATGTGAGGAAGACCACAGAGGTAAAAACCCATTTCACCACCTTATATCAAAGGTACATACAATCAATATGGTTTATCATTGTTTGCTTGTTTCTTTGTGGTTTGTCATTGTTGATGTTGACCTGATGTCCTGGCTGATATAATGTTAGTCTGGTTTCTCCATATAAAATTACCTCCCCCACTCCCCTTGCCATACCACACTCTTTGGAAGCAACCCGCTATGCCCAGCTCACACTTAAGGAGAGGGGAATTATACCCTCCCTCCTTCAGGGGTGAGTATCTACATAAATTATTTAGAATTCTTCTGCATGGAAAATTTGTCTCTTCTCTTCCATTCATTAATTTTTCCCATAATTTATTTACATCTGTGTAAACTTGTGGCCATTTATTTTATATTTTGGGTTATAATATAATATTATTCTATCTTGTTGCTCAAATTTCTCAGCTTTGGCCATTGGGAGCTCTTAGGGTGGCTCCAGTGTCTCTGAAATATCCCCCGTCAATGTAGAGATTTTTTTGTGTATTGTTTGGTTTCTTTTTCTTTTTCCTTCTTTTTTTTTTTTTTTTTTTTTTTTTTTTTTTTAGCAAATCCTTATTTTATGATACAATCTGGGCATTAGATGTACTCATTGCTACTAGCCCAAAAATATTTAAAAATCTACATTTTAAACACCAACATACACATAATTACAATACAATCACACAATTGATGACCATTCTAGATTCAGGAATATTATGAAATCACGGCGCCATGGGAGAGTGGGAGGGCTCCTACACTGGGTCCTGCAGCGGCACCTGCACACAAAACTTGTGTGTGAAGGTCTTCTTTCCATCCTGTCACTGTATCACTAAGACTGAGGCAGAGCCTCAGGGGAGAGCATGTCAGAAGTCCAACTCTGAGCTCTTCTCTGAATGTAAGGCCACAGCAAATGGCTCTTCTTCAGGGCTGTCCACCCTATCTCTCCTTTCCATGCTAAGCTATGGAAAAAAACAAAACAAAACAAAACACAAACAATGGATTTAGAACCTGGGCATGAGAATTCTAGATCTGGCTCTGTCAGCGATTCAGTGGGTGTGGAAAATGCCTTCTGTCTGGGTCTCAGTTTCCAATTCTGTACCATCAGTAGCGTCGGACTGGATTGTTGCTAAGGACTCTTCCAGTTCTAGCATATTATAACTCTGCAGGTTCACACTGAGAGAGTGTGATCGACTCCACGTCTCCTTGTACATGGACAAAAATATTCCGGAGGGTCTAAGTCAAAGGAGACATGGTAGTGGTAGGGAGGTCACTGACAATAAACAGGGCTGTTTTATTACTTCCTGAGGATGCCAAGGTCTGTTAAAGACCTTATTTCATCTAGACAATCAGGCCTGAGAAACTTCAGACCTTTTGTTTTAAAGAATGGCGATCAAAAAAGTATAGGAGATACTGATTGAAAGTATCTCTTTTATTGCCTTCAAGTTTGTTCTGGAAGATCATGGCTTTTTTTTCTTTTTTGTAAGGGCAAACTCCTCATCTGTTATTTCCTCTAACTTCAAATAATTACCTTTAAGGTAGTGATGGCTGAACTACCTCTAAGTTTCTTACTAGGAATCTCTCTCTAGGTTTTTTTTTTTTCTTTCCTTCCTTTATGTGTGTGTGTGTGTGTGAGTGTGTGTGTGTGTGTGAATGTTATGACATATTTTTCACATCTACATGGGGCCCAGTGGCTTAAAGACTGCCCAGTTTACAAGTGTCATCTCCTTCCTATCATTGACTGGGACAGTTTCCAAAAACAAACAGAAGGCAAAAAAAAAAAAAGGATAGTGCTGAAAAGACACTTGGGAACTGTCACAGCTGATTATGAATGCTAGAGATCAAAGATACAAGGTCTTAGAAACTGTCTCCTCCAACTCAACGTTAAAAATCTTCAGTCGGTTTTTAGACCCACTCAGCATAACCCCAGACTTTGGTCTACAATTGGTTAACAATTGATAGAGGTGAGGATTCTGGGACTGCCTTCTTTACTTAGAAGTTTAAATTTTAACCCCTTCCCCCATGCCAGGTACACATATAGATACAGCTCCTTTCTGTCCCCCCCCATCTTAAAGTTATGTAAATATGTGTCTGGATATCAAGGTATAGAATTTAGAACAGATAGGCATCACACAAATCATCGGGGTTATTTCTTCACAAGGCTGAAGAAACTGAGTCCTGACAAGTGGTTTTGCTCCAGGTTCCATAAGGGAGTTCCAGGCAGAACTGTAATTAGAAGCCAAGGCTTTTTTTGGCAACAAATCCAGGTTTGTTTGGTTTTTTTCTTCCTACCTCACACCATGCCCCTGAGGAGTTACGTGTTTGTGTGTGCGCGCGTGTGTGTGTCTCATATGTACATATGTTACATAGACACCGACATGTAGGAAACATGCACGGAGCATCTGTAGTCTGACCTCAGGGAGCAGTGCAATGACTCGAATTTCAGGCAGCTGAAAGGTTTCTGCGGGTGGAGGGTGAAATAAACAAGAAAAGCCACTGTGGAGATGTGAATGGAAAAGTACCGAAGCGCTCCCTCCCTCCGCACATTCTTCCGCTCTCCAGCTCTGCCTGCCAGCCAGCCGGCTCCAGATAGGCTTCTGCGCGGTCAGGTGTACAGAGGGCGGTGTGGAGAAGAAGGGGAAAAAATGCAGGCACAACACGCAAATCAAGTTTTTCCACTTCTAGCCTTAGGTAGTAAAGACAGCTAAGTACCGGCAGGCAGCCGCAGGGAGGGTGGGCCAGCTACCCAGAGTTTACAAACACTCAAGTGCTTTCCTCTCTTCATCCCTTCCTGGTCCAGCTGCTGCTTTCCTTCATGCTAGAGTTTCATAGGAAGTGAAAACCCTGCTATTCAAAACAGTGATCCAATGCAATAAACAAATGATTAGGCGTCCCCCCAATCACTTCTCTATTTTAAGCTCCTGATATTTATTTCCATTTTAAAAAAGTGAGAAAAGTGTGGAAAATCAGTGTTTTGGGGGGAAACTCTGAGCAAGGCTAGAAAAGGTTTCTAAAGAAAAAAAAAGTCTCAGAATAAAACAGGCTGAAAGCAGGCAGCATATGGATCAAAATTAAACGTTGACACTTCTTTTTCAGAAGGTAGTAGCTGGAAATCATCTTCTGTTTTTTCTTTTACTGTCTCAAAACTTTCTGCTCAATTTCTCTAAAATATACCAAGAAATCTCCCTTCTTTCTCCAAGGATAATATAGGGAGCTTGTCTACAACTCTAAATGAAGGATTTGAGAGAAAAGGAATAGGTAAAATTTACTACATCAGGTGGACAGCATCTTCCACACCCATCAGAAGTAGTGTCGAGTACCGCAGCACAGGTGACAAACACAACCAAACCCAAATGTCCATCAAAACTCAGTAGTATCATCGTGACCTGGAGTTCGTTCTGAGAACCAGTTTACAGTTAACGAGAAACCCGAAGCAGCCTTGCTTTCCCCTCTTCTGCCAGAAAACAGGACACCCTCCTCCAAAGCCAGGCAGTCAGATCACCCTCATTCTCTGAAATGACACAGGACCATCACACGGAGACCCATTTTCAGCTGTGTCCTGGGGTCATGCATGCCTCTGGTGAGGGCCAGCCTGTTCTCTGGAAAGAGAGAAGCCTGGAGGAGCTGCATGACTGATCTGCAAGGTTCTTTCCCGTTCTAAAATCCATCATCCTGAGATGTGATAGCTTAAAGATCTACCAAGGTACCGGAAGTTCCTGACAGGTGAAACCAAATTCCTGTTTGGAGCCCCCTTAAACAGAGGACAAGACAGTATTTATTCAAAAGATAGTTTCCTTTTCAGCTATGACTGAATTGTGGGGAACTGGATGCAAAATCTGTTCCCTTCCTTAAATAGTTGTAATATTAGGACCAGGCTATTTTATTTGTAACAAAGCTTATATTTACCCAGCAGCTGCGTTCAGGAACCTATTACTATGCCCAGTCCACTGGCCTGGTCCTCTATTCTGAGTATTAATAGCCAGTGACCATTAAACCACAGGACGGTTGATACATAGTCCCTCCAAGTCTACAGGAATCACTCATAAGACCCCAGACACGGAATCTCTCTTTAGAGCTTCTTAAGGATGATTTAAAAGAATTTGAATATATTCAAGTCAATCCTTTCTTTAATCCTATAACATAGCACTGCGGGAGTGAGGGAGCCCACACAGTGATGCCAACTGGCTACTGATGGGGAGAGATCAAGAATAAGAGAAAGAAGGACAATTTGGAAGCAAGTCAACTGGTATAAAATTTGACAGTTACGCTCCTAGGATTTGAAAAGAGATTGAGAAGTGGGTGCACAATTTTCCTCACTGTTCATTCAGTAGAGAGAAAGGGATCTACCTAGAGTCTCTATCTTCAGAATATTTTCAATATTTTTTTTCTTTTAACCGTGTCCTTCTGATCAATTTCGGTCAATGTAAACACTGATTTGGCAAAAAACCCAAACAAAAACAAAAAACAACGGTCATAGAAATGTGGGTCTCTGGCACTTGGTCCCAGAAATAATGTGCAGGGAAGGTTTGAGGTCCCTGGTGGTGGGGTTAATTATCTATAAACTAGGCCTGGTGGGTTTTCCCTCCAGGGGCTCCCTGCAAAGAATTAAAAAGGTCTGAGGTACAAGAAGGGTGAATTCCTTCCCAGCCCCCATTCTGGCTAGTTCTACCGCCAGTGGGAGCACATTTCCCTCTGCTCTGCAGCGCCCCCATGGGGCTAAGATTGGAGTGGCAAAGAGAACGCAGGAGGGACAAACTGTGTTGTGGGGGGGCGACCGCAGGGGACCAAGGAGGCAGGATGGCAACTTTGATTAGAAGAGTGACCAAAAATCATAAAAGTAATCTCCATCGTAGGATCAATAATAGGGCAGAGCCATACATTTCACATTCCAAACCATATACAGATACACCTGAGAAACCTTGAAGTAAGACTGCACTCAAAGAGAGAAAAAAATATCACACATATAAATGCACAGAGAAAATCATTTCAGCAAAATCGGGGTATCATTTTGAATCCAGTGGAATTCATTTAAAACTCTGAAAAGGAAAGGGAAGGAGACAATGAAAAAGCAGATAGTCCACCTTCTGGCAGAATGAATCTGCACTTGGCAATATCATGTGTCTTTGGGGGTAAAATGTTCATTTCAACAACAGTGACAGGATTAGGCCTATGTATATTTTTCAAAAATCCTTTACAAGACAGGCTTTTCTGCAGAGGCTGCAGTAATCCATCTGTCAATAAGTATTAAAATATTCAAATTTCATAGGAACAGACACTTACGCATATTTCCTAAGCTCCAGATCTTGTGGAAAATAATCAACCCCTTTGGACCTCTTCTGGTTCTACATTCCCAACACAGCCTTTTAAAGGTGGTGGGGGGGGTGCACTGACAACAACATTTTCAGCAACAGATCTGAACTTCTTACGGACTTTTCCTCAGAAAGAAATGCCAAATATCCCAGGAAACAGCCCGTAATCTTTCGTAGCTCTGCTCACTTCTCCATTATAAACCCAAATTTGAGGTAGGGAGAGGTAGATTATTTTGGGACATATCTTTTTTGGAAATTAACATGTGCAGAAATTTTGTGGAACCTTTAAGAACTCATCTGTAATTTAATGAGTCGCCTGAAGGACTCTCATAGCCAAGGCTCAGAACAGCCTGACCTTTGAAAGCTGCTTCTGGTCCAAACATTTTGGGTTAATTCTTGAGGAATCTGAAATATTATTTTCCCCTCACACCCTTCTTTTTAAGAGAGAGACATAAAAGAAACAAGAGTCTCCCTCATTCGGGGATGAGTAGGAGGGGAAAAAACCCCAACCAACATTTAAATAGGGAAACTGGCAGTTCTGAATAAACAAACCAAGGCCCACAGTGAAATGATTCTGCACTGCATTTGCCTTTAAAAAGAAAGGAAAGAAGAAAGAAAGAAAAGATTTCCCCCGTTCTCCTCCTCCTCCTCCCAAGTGAGCTCCAAAGCTAGGGAGCCTGTGCTGCGAGCGGAGCGCTGCAGTTGTAGCACAGGCTGTTCTAAATACACGCAGTATCTGTGATACTGGCACGTCAGGCCTTTAGAATTCCCTCCGGCTGATCTCTTCAACACAGACAGAAGAGATTTTTTACAACGACCTTGAAACGAGCGGGGAAAAAGCAAAACACAAACATGTATTTGGCTCACATAATTTTGTAGAACACATGCGTACACATACCCAAATACACACACGTTTCTTCCAACAAGAAATTTCCTAACAGTCAACAATAACAGAAAGAGTAAACCCACCACTTGCTGTCCTGGAAAGAAACAAACCAAACCAAAACAAATCCTTTGAACATGTCCCTCAAGTGCAGGAGAGCCTCCTCTCAGTAAAAAGTCCAAGGGAAGAAGAAAATTGCATCCCCCCCCCCAAAAAAAGTGGGGGTTGGGATTGTTACATGCGATCAAAAACTGAAGCTGCTTTCAATAGTAACAATATTAAAATAACACATCTTCTTTAAAACGCTTGAGAGATTAGATAGGAAACACACACACACACACACACA